>NW_017804487.1:455938-495803 GCF_001625305.1 Branchiostoma belcheri
TGTTCTCTCAACTCCCTTGCCATGCTTATCTCTCTATTTGGCCGATTTCTACTCTTTCCAGCCGCCTCCCCAAGCCTGGTAGAGGCTAGTGGTTTAGTAGCATTTTCATTTTGGGCCGGAAGTTTTGTTTATTCGCTCGCGGGCACTAATTTGGGGGTCTTCATAGGATGTCATCCATAGAATTAAGTCTGTGTGGCCTTATTACAGACGGGTTACGGATTTAACTTAACTTGATTACAATCAGAAGCCCCCATCCCATATTGATTGTGACACCATAATATCACAGTTAGCATGATACAAGTATTTCAAAATCATCCCAAGTGTGCTTTATTCTCACAAGTGTGCTTTGTTGCAGAATAATGCACACCCTGGAGCAAACCATTATGCAGGGGTGTGGACTCTTTTTGCTGACATATTTGTAGCACGTTTCCTTGTTGAATAGAAATTTACCGTCTTGTCATCAACCAATTCTTAAAGCAGTGTACGACAAAATAAAGACATGAATTTTGAGCGAAAGGAAAGGAAATTTATTTCGCGCCACCCCCACTAGTAAGTACATTTCTGTATTGAGACATCCAAATGACCTCATGATCAGATGACTTCAAATGGAAGCTTGCTCTATTCTTTTGGCCCAAAATAACTAACCACGGATGTGACTAAACTTGATTACAAGATGCTAGAGAAAACACACGGGGGCATCGCCGCTTCTTGTGACGTCCGTACTACGGTCACGATATGGTATTTTTTACTTATGATTCATATGGAACTAAACATAGCCTAGTGAATGCACTCAGGGCTCGAAATATATTTTTGCATACCTGAACTGGTGCATGTAACATTGAAAATTACCTATTCAATAGAGATTGTACCTGCACCACAGAAGTATGGATCCTACTAAAACTGTTAAGAAATCAATATGATACTGATGGTAAAAAAGTGATAATAAGTTTACCGGTAATGACATGTGAACTAGTCTATTATATCTAAAGTTTATAATCCTTATATGTACATGACTATAATAACATTACACATATTTGTGTAAATATATTGCAGAGACTAATCACTATATCTGACACTGATTTTGTTGCCATCCACCAGTTCGTAAAAACTGTAAGCCTTTTCATAAAAAATTTGCTGCGAAAATGGCAGCTTTTGCAAAAGCACTTGTTTACTCATGATTCAAAATTGTACAGGAATACAGGAACAAGTTGTGGGCGGACTTGCTGTGGCCTTACAAGATGCTAGAGACAACACACGGGGGCATCGCCGCTTCTTCTTGTGACGTCCGTACTACGGTAACGCTATGGTATTTTTTACTCATGATTCAAAATTGTACAGGAATACAGGAACAAGTTGTGGGCGGACTTGCTGTGGCCTTACAAGGTGCTAGAGAAAAAACACGGGGGCATCGCCGCTTCTTGTGACGTCCGTTCTACGGTCACGATATGGTATTTTTTACTCATGATTCAAAATTGTACAGGAATACAGGGAGAAACGCGTGGGCGGGCTTGAGGTAATGATTGCAAATTCAATCACACACTCACGGCCACCCAAGGACAGTTCCCATGGTGTTGTCTTCAACATCGGATGTATACTTAGGCCATAGCAAGGAAATTTTATGGATGACATCCTCCGCAGACTCCAAATCTAATACGAGAGGGCAAAATAACAAAAACAAACAAGGCGGGCCGAATAAAACAAGGTTCCTACATTTTAAAATTTTGACTCAATCATTGTACAAATGGTTTTGATTCAGTGAGAACATCACACATATATATATATATATATATATACACAGCCAGCATCACATATCACTGCATCAAAGTGAACAACAAAACTTTAAATCCGAGCCTTTTCTTGTCTCCTCTCTTCATAGTTATCTGCCATCCACCTTCCGGCATGGCGACAGACATCTTTGCCCATTTTCGGCATGTTGACCACTGTCAGAGGGCAACAAAATGTCTTGTTTTTTTTTTCAAAATCAGGCAAAAATCAATGCGCGCGTAGATGTCATCCATAAAATTTACTTGCTGTGGCCTTATCCTCAGTTACAAAACGGTGACAGGGAAGAGTCCTTCCGCTTCCTATACACGTGATACGTGATAGTTCTGTAAGCTCATTTTAAGTTCATTCGAACTGTCCGGAAGTAAGCTTCCTGATGTATCCGGTGATAGAGTTTTTTTTATTTTTTATTCCAACATGTAATCACCAGACGTGGTGACGACACACTCAAGTTTTTTCAACTTATATCAATGCCACCACCAACACAGGGGACAAATACATGACAGGACAATACTCATTTACACCTGAGCTAAGTGAGGAAAGCCGTGTAAAGTGCCTTTCCCAAGGGCACAAGATCGGTGGCATGTCAGGACTCGAACCCGGGACTCTAAGTTCCGAGTCGCGCACTCTGCCGCTACGCCACACGACCCCATCCCAAATAGAGTTTGAAATGTCTTTGAATATCATATGCTTGTTTAGATATCTAAATTTCATCTAAGTGCCCCTACTGACTTAAATAGCTGGTGACATGGTCTTTCGTCTCTTCACGATTTTTTTAAAAATCAACATGGGGATAGCCCGTTCAATTCTGAGCCAAGCCCTTATAGTATCGTTTACTTCAAGCGTTGTCTTCTTATGTTACCAACGGATTTGAATGAATGAACAAGAAATATTCTTCCTAAGATCGTTTACAAGTGCTGTTCTATCATTTGGATTTTGTAAAAACGTGTCTTGGGGGAGAACCTTGTCAAATATACGAGTACAACTAGTAGATTAGAACTCAGTGAACTAAAGTAGAACTCAGTGAACTCAGGTAGCACTCAGTGAGACTAACAATTGGCTTCCGACCCTCCTTTTTGAAAAAAGAAGTGGTGCGTGCATCGGTGACAATGGCGCCTGTAACTTGAGTCAGGTTATGTGTATAGTATAGCGTAGCTAAATATAAGTAGTTATAGCGCGAGTGACGTCCACATACCTGTAATTGCATTGGGAACAAAATATCAAATATACGAGTATAACTTTGAGTAGAACTCAGTGGGCTAAGGCCACAGCAAATATTTTCTATGGATGACATCAAGGCGCGCATTAATTTTCGCCTGATTTTGGAAAAAAGAAAGATATTTTGTTGCCTTCTGACAATAGTCAACATGCCGAAAATGGGCAAAGATGTCTGTTGCCATGCCGGAATGTACATGTAGATGTCAGATAACTATGAAGAGATGAGACAAGAAAAGGCTCTGATTTAATGTTTTGTTTCTTACTTTGATGCAGTGATATGTGATGTTGGCTGTGTATATGTGATGTTCCCACTGAATCAAAACCATTTGTACAAGTTAATTGAGTAAAAAATTTAAAATATAGGAACCTAGCTTGTTTTTTTCGGCCCGCCTTGTTTTTTCGCCTGCTCGCATTAGATTTGGAGTCTGCGGAGGATGTCATCCATGAAATTTACTTGCTGTGGCATCCGATGTTGAAGACAAAACCATGGGAACTGTCCATTGGGTGGCCGTGAGTGTGTGATTGAATTTTCACTCATTACCTCAAGTCCGTCGCCCACATGTTTGTTCCTGTATTCCTGTACAATTTTGAATCATGAGCAAAAAAAACCATAGCGTGACCGGAGGATGTCATCCATAAAATTTACTTGCTGTGGCCTAACCCTGGTCTTCCGACACTCCTCGAAAAGTCGTATTGGTGTGTGACAAAGGCACCGGTAACTTGAGTCAGGTATGAGTAGTGCAGCACGCATGACCACCACATACCGGTACTTGCATTGGGAACGCCTGGTTGCGTCACCAACCCACTTTTCCGAGAGAATGCGTCACAAGGAGACGGCTAGACGTAAGATCTTGACACTCACTATAGAATCTTCCAGGAATAAGTAGAGCGGTGGGTAAAAATAGTTGACCTCACTTGTGCTAAATAAAGAAACATCCGTTTAGACAAGCATAAATATGGTTCCAAAACGGCAATTTGTCAGTAAGATACGTTCTGTCCAAGCATACATCTTGTACGTGTGGAAGACAAGAAATCAGGTGAGCTGATTCTCTTACTCGAATTGTTTTCTCATATTTTTCTATCCTTGCTAAATCGTATCTAGTCTAACATGATATTAATCTAGTCCACCAGGCCTTTCTACGGGAATACGGATCGTAGAATTCGGCAAAAAAAGAGAGTAAAATTGGCCAAGGGAGTTCGGCCGCGGGGAGGTAGTTTCTTTCCCTCCGCGCCAGTCAAACCTACAAGGCGGGCAAACTACCCTGGCAACTATTCTCCTATATATAGCCAGCGTAGTTAGTCTGGTAGAGACTAATATTAGTAATGCAGATTATGTGTTTCAAGGATTAAAAAAAAGAGAAAAGAAGTACCTTGAAGATTTTTGAGGCATGCTTATAAGTGAGAACAAAAACTAGAGAGATCTTTTAGTATCCCACTACTATAAAATATATGTTGCATTTTTGTCTTCCACAAGTTGTGATTATGATTGTGAAAAAGATTGCGTTTTTGTTTTCTTTTAGAAGAAGCAGAAATGGCATTCACCAAAATCCTGGTACTTTTCGTCGGTATGTGTCTACTTGGAATCCCGACGTCGGTGGGACATCCTAGACCGCGGCGCTCGTCCGAAAGACACGGCCTGATGCACGAGCTTCGCCGTGTGAGTGATGCGGTAAGGGAACTGGAGACCAGGGTACACATCCAGTACAACGACATGAAGGACCGCGAAGTAAGATTCCAATTCTTTTTTTATTTCAACATGTAATCACCAGACGTGGTGACGACACACTCAAGTTTCTTCAACTTATATTAATGCCGCCACCAACACAGGGGACAAATACATGACTGGACAGTACTCATTTACACCTGAGCTAAGTGAGGAAAGCCGTGTAAAGTGCCTTTCCCAAGGGCACAAGATCGGTGGTATGTCAGAACTCGAACCCGGGACTCTTAGTTCCGAGTCGCGCACTATTTGAGCCGCTACGCCATACGACCCCAAATTGTTTGTGTCCATCGAAAATGGAACAGGGCTACATATTTAATGTTGTTAAGACTATACCTTTCTTGACAGAAGTTTATGCCGTTTTTTTTAAATATCATGCTGATATTATTCGCAAAGTAAGTATGAAGTCGTTATAAAATTGTCGTGATTCACGAAATGATGAAATATTACGGATGGTGTCCGAAAGCTCAGTGCTTAACTGTACGTCGTATGTAGTATTTTAAATTTAATCCTTCTTTTACTTGGCCGTGATTCACACGTATTCTTTGTCTTCTCAGTCTTTGTACTTTTTTTAGAGGTGCTAGGAGAAGAAAAAGACAAAAAAAATTGTTCTACTACAAAGACGTACCTTTACATCTGCTAGGAAGTGGGAGGGGCTTCCCTGCGATAGTTCGGGTGTTTGGTATCCAAGCGGAAAAAACAAATCGCCATTTTGAAATTTCCCGGAAGTTATCATGACGTTGATTCTTCTTATTACGTTCCTGTAACTTCCTGTGCATGTGATATCTGAATGCCCTACCCCTAACTCTGGGGGCACGTCGGGTGTTTGGTATCCAAGCGGAAAAAACAAAAGTCGCCATTTTGAAATTTCCCGCAATCTATCATGACGTAATCTCCAAGCAGATAGTGATCTCCGTAGCAGGCTTATAGAACTGGGGGTTTGGTGGTCTTCGGTTGTTTTCTGATTAGCCCAGTTCTAAATAGCCTGGGTTCCAGACCCATAGCACACTTGTGTCCAGCGTGCTATGGGTCTGGAACCCAGGCTAAGTTCTAAAAAAAACGGAGGTAACTCAACCAGTCCGGCTATGTTGTCCATATGCAATCAGAAAATACCACATAAAAGCTCCCAAAGACCCTGAAGACCCCCCAAAAACACCCAGTTTTTTGGCATGCTATTGAGGCTAACTTGTCGAGGTGAAACATTATAGTCCTTCAAACAATAGCTCGGCAAATGCAATGCCACAGAAACGGTAGTCAACAACACAAGACTGGTAACACAATCATGTGCATGCTTTGTTGTGCCTCTGGAATGAATGGTGCGCACCGGACGTATGGCCACAGCAGGTAAATTTTATGGATGACATCCTCCGCAGACTCCAAATCTAATGCGAGCGGGGAAAAAAAAACAAGACGGGCCGAAAAAACAAGGTTCCTACAATTTAAAATTTTGACTCAATCATTGTACAAATGGTTTTGATTCAGTAGGAACATCATATATACACAGCCAGCATCACATATCACTGTATCAAAGTAAGAAACAAAACATTAAATCGGAGCAAGGATCGGAGCCTTTACTTGTCTCCTCTCTTCATAGGTATCTGCCATCCACCTTCCGGCATGGCAACAGACACCTTTTCCCATTTTCGGCATGTTGACCACTGTCATGACGCCAGAAGGCAACAGAATTTCTTGTGTTTTTTTTCTCCAAAATCAGGCGAAAATTAATGCGCGCGCTCATGTCATCCATAAATATTACTTGCTGTGGCCTATTTATGCAAAGCACAAGTGTGTGGTATTCAAGACTTTTGCAAAACTTTTTTATTCGCACGCGCGCATCAGTTTTGGGGTTCCCAGGGGATGTCATCCGTATAATCAAATCAACATGGCCTAACGAGGGCAAACGAAGTTATTTTGCTATGACTAAACTGATTCTTATTCTGATTTCTGTGATGCCCTTTTTGTAGTGCGACAACAATGACTGCCATTTCCTGAGTGGATTGGACAACCCAATGTGCAACTGGCCACAACTGGCCCCCCACAACCACACCATGACCGTAACTCAGGTAACAAACTAGAGAATTTCATACACCAGTTTCCCATTCCCAGAATGCAATGCGAAAACAGGGGGTCTAAACTCATTTGCATAGGACAGGAAGGCATCGGAATGATCCTGATGACGTTAAACAGCTTGTTTTGATGTGGTTTTATGCTCAACGTTAACTACAGTACTATGGGTTGAATCTGACAACAAATAGAGAATGAATTTTTTGGAATATATGGTTTGTGTTAAACGTTATAGTGGTAACGCTATACTGATGCTGTAACGTACAAACCACATGTTCCATGTTGAAAAGAACACAAAAACTTCATTCTCTATTTGTTGTCAGATTCGACCCATAGGCATAGTAATGTAATTAATGTTGAGCATTGCATTCTGGGGATGGGAAACTGGTGAATACACGTTTTGACAGATGTTTAAACTTTGTATGTATCATAATACCGAGAAAGTTATGTGTTGTGGAATGAAAACATGCATTGCCATGGCGACAGTGGTTGCTGTTAGGGTTATTGTTTGCATGGTTCTGCCATCGTTTCATGATTTTGAGGAAGACTTGGTACCTATAGAGTCTAGACAGATACAGTGCACTTCTCCCCTGAGTGTATAGTGAACGAGCCCTGCTGGGGTCACAGAAAGTAGGGTTATCTGGGTGCAGCCAGGTCTTCCTAAGGGTTTCCAGGAATGTGGGTATAGATGTGGGTCAGAGGCATGCCTGTGGACATTCCATTCCTGTGGACAAAATGCCTGTACCATTCCTAGAATTCTTGCAAACTGCACACAATACTGTACCATTAGGCTCCTCCCTGAGACGTCGCCAAAAAGGCAATGTACTGACGGTATTCTACCGTTTTTTTTTCAAAGATTAAGGCAGAGCTGATGACGAGTCAGTTGTCACTGAAGCTGTGGAACTGTACCATCGAACCTTTGCTGAAGAACCTGGGACCAGACTATACAGGGGACGAGAACGGCACTGGGAACGACAACATCCCAAGGGCTGTCCGTCAAGTCCAGGACACGGTAAATAACCTATTTGCCTAATTAAAATCTAGTTATTCTCTAATAACTACGGGTAATTAGTAGATATTTGTGCAAACGTACGTTTGTAGCTTTGACCATTATGCACATGAAGATAATACTTTTATTTCAGTTACTTGTACCAAAGTAATATATTATAACTTTAAAGATAATTACATTTGGGGCAACAAAATGTGATGACGTCATCCATATGGTCCATAAAATCATATTCATAACCCCTTTGTACCCAGGTATCAATATTCAGTACAACTACAGTTCTTTCTTAATTTCTCTGTGAGAAAACGATGGAAAGTTGAAATGCCAAATTAGCCAGGGAGGACACCTTAAAAGCTCAGGATGCTACAAAAAGTACATTTTCTAGTTATTTCATTAGGCCATGTTGATTTGATTATATGGATGACATCCACGCGCTCATGATGAATTTTCGGCCGTTTCCAAAAAAAAAAAAAAAAAAATTCAACCATACAGTAAATCGTACAAAACAGTTGCGAAATGATCAAATATATACCGTAAGTTGAAAAAAAAAAAACATTGGAAAACGATACCAATGTCGTAGAATGCCAACATCAAACGAAAAAGACGAAAATGTAAAGAAATGAATTTGAAGACTAGATTATTTGCCAAACCACCCAACAAATGAAAACATACATTGCCATGGCGACGGTGGTTGCTGTTAGGGTTATTGTTTGCATAGCACTGCCATCATTTCATGATTTTGAGGAAGACTTGGTACCTGTTAAGTCTAGACAGATACAGTGCACTCCTCCCCTGAGTGTATAGTGAACGAGCCCCGGGGTCACAGAAAGTAGGGCCATCCGGGGCAGAGAGGTCTTCCCAAGGGTTTCCAGGAATGTGGGCATAGATGTTGGCCTGTACCATTCCTAAAATTCTTGCAAACTGCACACAATTAGGCTCCTCCCTGAGACGTCGCCAAAAATGCGTGCGAAGATTGCGATGACACTGATTGTGATTTTTCCCTTTTGTTTCGATAGATCCGTTCCCTCAACATTGACATGCCTGATCACGTCAAGTCGACCCCCTGCAGTGTGATCCTTCTGCACACGTTCAAGCGTCAGCTGACGTCATTCCGTGATGATCTGAGGGCCATGCGGGCCGGCATGCATGCGCATGCGCAGTGATGACGTCACCAAGCCCTCCTAGTCAAGGAAAAACTTACTACCAGTCAGGTAGTTTGAAGCGTAAGGCTATATAAGCTTTCTCACATTTCTAGGTGCGCATATGCTGTGATTATGCTATCATGAAAGTTCATCTGTGTTGGTAGTTACATGTTTAAAGTTAAAACGTTTGGTCCAACACAAAAAAAGTTCTCTCACCTAGAGCTTTCGACCAGTCACTCTGGTCTTCCTCAGTAGACTGACCCAGTGAAGCTTGTCACGTGGCTTCTTTGAAGTGTGACGTCACCCTTCATTGAACCGCGACGGGGGCCGACATCGTCTACCTTTGACCCAGTGTTGACGTCACACTTCAAAGAAGCCACGTGACAAGCCTCACTGGGTCAGTCTACTGAGGAAGACCAGAGTGTCTAGTCGAAAGCTCTAGGTGAGAGAATTCTTTTTTGTGTTGGACCAAAAGTTTTAACTTTAAACATGCTGTGATTATGATTTTTGTGATGTAGGTAAAATTTCAAAACCCTAAGCAGTTTTTAATAACTTCCATAATTTTTTCAAACTCTTCCCTTGCACGTGGACAATCGTAAATTGTTCGCTAGCAAAAGGGATTTCATAAACTTTGACATGGACTGCACATGCGCACTTAGAATTGTGACGTATTTCATATTGAAATTAGCAGAAACGAATATTCGCCCTATGGGGACTTCAATAAGGCCACACGGTGGCTCACTTTGATTCGGAAAAAATTAGACAAGGATTCACTAGAGAAATAAGAATACTGTTTGGATTTAATAAGAGTACAATCTATATATATTTCAAAATTTTATTTGTCTGCCTACCGGCATTTTAAGCCATATTGTAAATGGCGCTCAGTATATAGTACTGGAGTCGTGCAGTATATGTAATACTTGAAATTTATCTGATTCTTTTTGCATTGGATCAGCCATATTTTCTTATTCATATTTATCTGTTTTTAGTTACGTAATACGCAGTTGTATGTTTAGATATGTATTACATTCGCCTATTTATTTTTTATTTATTCATTCAAATATTTATTTATTTATTTATTTATTTTTCAATTTTCCGCCTATCTAACTAACCTCTACCGAACCGAAAGATAAAAACAACCAAAACTAAACGTCTAGATTATCCAGTAATTCAAAAGAACGATCTTATGGATGGTTACAATCAACATTTTATATCTTCAAACACATGCTGTAAACGCAATGTCGTCTACTATATATAATTAGTGTTAGAGTGACAAGTTGAAAAGATTGAGGTGTTCAAGAATTCATTCTTTCCTAGAACTATCGCAGAGTGGAACTCGCTGTCACCAAGTACAGCAGGGGCATTGTCATTAGATAGCTTTAAACAATGTTTAGAGTTAGAAGTTCAAGGGTTAGGTGTAACGTGTCGATCGGTGCAATGTAGCCAGCTGCCGCCGCGCCGCGTGCCTGCGAAGCTGGTGTGTTACGGCGAAGGGCGGTTATACCGGCAATACAGATATGCCAATGTAATCCCTATGGGATACCTGAATAGAACGATACAGAAGAAATATAGTCACTTGTTGTAAGACTTACCAAGAGTTTTGCTAGCATAGCTTGCATGCAGTAAGTATACTCTAGCAAAAGTAACACGGCTAGAATTATGACGGTATAGTGTTAACTGTTAAGATATTACCAGTTTTGTTGGTAATTCTGTTGTCATTATGCATATGCAGCTTACTGAAGATGGAATAAAATGCATTTCTGTGCACACGTCGTTATTGATGAATTTGTTATTCCGGATGGATACTTGTTGGGAGAAACGGGTTTTCTGGCAAATTTGCGCCTTCAAAATTTAAGTCCTGTCTTGTCTTTCCTTTAATGCCAACGATAATCATACTGATCATTCTGGCACATCAATTCTTGGCAAGACTCCGGATTGTAGAATTTGTACCATCGCACATCGGGACATGCCCCTACTCTTTTTCGAAAGATGTGGTGGGTTCTTTAACGTGTGTAGGGTGTGGCTCTCCCCAATCACGGGACCTCCATTTAACGTCCTATCCGAGGGACGTCCCTAACTAATAATAATAACCGAAGTTACGTACTCATTTACAGCCAAGTCAAGTTTATTGCGCTGTATTTGATACAATGTATGGCAAGTAACACTAAATAACTATTAACTATTTCTACTAGTGTACTAATCTAACTTCAATGCATGTATATATGTTCTAATGGAATGTTACATTTCACCTTGCAGTGACACGGTTTCTCTTTTGTATAGCAGTATGTACATATTGGCCTAAATAAACAGATACAGAGTCGGGGCATGATAATAATATTCATTTACACCTGAGTGAAGTGAGGAATTCGAAAGTCGTGTAAAGTGCCTTTCTCACGGGCACAAGATCGGTAACATGGGTGGGGATCGAACCCCGGACCTCTTGACCCTGAGCCGAACGCGCCACACGACGATCCTTTGAATAATTAAGAAAACATGCGGGTCCAAATTCGTAGACAGAAAAAATTGACCCTTTGATATGATTTTTCATCTACAATCTCAAATGTTTGTTTGAAAAACACATCATTTTTAGATGACGGATCTTTATTCGAGGCATTGATATATCTATCGGTTTCATACATGCAATCTGTCAAGAATTTAGTGTTTAAAAAAAAAACTCACGTGTCAACACAATTGATTGTACCTTCATGGATTACGAATCATTATCAACCTTTCCGTACGTTTTTCAAACATTGGCCAGAATGACGAAAACTGTACATTAGCGACATCTAGCAGTTAACGCTAGTACTACAGTTTGAGCTGATAATAGGTTGGGGAGTCTGGATTCACGGGGTGCTGCTGCACCTTTGAAAACACTGTTGCCATTGCTTAGCTATCTGCAACAGAATTTAGAGGAAATATGTGGTAAAACGTTCCTTCCTAGAAAGACTCGAACAGAGAATGAATTAATGGATGCTGCTATCCTCTGAAATAAAATATTGGAACTGTTTTCGATTTCAGAATACTGATATGTATTTTCAGATGAATATTCAGGGTGTGTACTGTTCCGAGTAGACGCAAAATGGCCTGTTATAATTCTAACGTAATTACTACATTGTGCCTTTGATGTCAGAAAATGTTAGGAGGCACCATTTTTTTCTTACGTACCTTGACAGTTAAGGCCACAGCAAGTAAATTTTATGGATAACATCGATGCAGACTCCAGAAAAACAAGGCGGGCCGAAAAAAACAAGGTTTCTACATTTTGAAATTTTGACTCAATCATTGTACAAATGGTTTATTCAGTGCGAACATCACATATACACAACCAGCATCACATATCACTGCATCAAAGTAAGAACCAAAGCCTTTTCTTGTCTCTTGTCTTCATAGTTATCTGTCATCTACCTTCGATTAGTAGATCAAATGTCCTGTTTGTGCTACAAACATGTATATACCTTTTCATCTGTTCACCTGTACTTAGTCCGACAGGGCTTGTATGTGCACAATAAAGGTTATAGTATTCTTATTAGTCCCCTCGGTTGGGAAGAAATGTGGAGGCATTCGTCTACGTGAAGAACCAGAGTATGTCATGTGTAGGTTAGGAACTGGTTGAGAGTAGGTCAAGCAGGCATTGTGGCGTGGTTGGGAGTCAAATTTGACGCCAAATTGCAACCACGCCCCGACATCCAGCCAACCAGCCACCAACCGTTCCCCAATCCCCCGTCTACTTCGTAATGTTTCAAACATTTTGAAACATTTGGCTAGCCCAGACGACTACTAGCCGACCTGACCGACTAGCAGTCAACTTTGCTCCCTAACCTACTCCCAGCCTACTCCCGACCTACTCCCAGCCTACTCCCGGCCTACTCCCAACCTACTCCCAACCTACTCCCAACCTACTCCCAACCTACTCCCGACCTACTCCCGACCTACTCCCAACCTACTCCCAACCTACTCCTAACCATGGTTGCAGCGTTCAGGAGGCTGCATTCGGCTGTGTCACCTGAAAGGTGCTTTTTTCCGCAATAAGCCATTGGTGCAATATACATGATGTTCATAGAGGGCGTTTCTGTCAGCTACAGAAGCTAGTTTTGTGTCGATGCATCCTCAACACACACTGGATATATTTTGATGAAAAATGATGATATCTGGTTAGATTATACAGGTTTTCGCCCACAATTCTAAACATCTGATTATCTGTTTTAGAAATGAATTCTTTGTCATGTTAAAATGTTAATATGTGTAAATTAACTGTAAAATCTACAAAAATACAAAGTAGTGTGCATTATCCACTTGATATATACTGACTGAAAAGAACTGTTGTTTTGTGCCGTCTTGTGGCAAGATGGTAGGGTTTTAGGCTCAAAACCCATATAGGTCCTGGCTTCAAATCTGCCTACATGCCCCGACGTTGTACCTTTTTACCGACTTTCCTCACTTCACTCATGTGAAAATGAGTACCTAGATTCGGTTAGGGACGTCCCTCGGATAGGACGTTGGATTGAGTTCCCGTGTTTGGGGAGAGCCACACCCCACGCACGTAAAAGAACCCACCACACCTTTCGACATATTACCCTCAAGGTTCACCCTTGATTGATAATAGTTGGGCAGCCAAGGCCACACCAAGTAATTTCTATGGATGACGTCCTCTGAAGACGATAAATCAAATGCGAGAGCGCGAAAAAAATCAAGGGCCAAAAAAGCAAGATGCCTAGATTTGAAATATACTTAGGGACGACAAATGTTAGGACACAAATTGGAGGAGAGAACACAGTGTAACAGCTACAGGTCTTTTATTCTTCATGAAAACAGCAATACAAAGGAACAGCAGTTGTCGTCCTGTCCTGTTCCTTTAATGACAATTTTCCTAAAAGTTTCCTTTCCCACTATCGTGACTCCTTGGTCGTGGTTACAAGAAGCGGGAATTCCTTCGTGTCTGGACGTCATCCATGAAAATTACTTGGTGTGGACTTAGCCAGAACAACTAGATAAACTGTTGTTTGTTTCTCATATATCATCAATACTCAAATAGGAAAATACATCAAAGAATGTTTCAATCTTAGAGACTACATGTTAGAGAATAGTTAAACCTTTATTGTTATCACTGATATATATTCTGTATGTAATTTGCCAGATACATATATTCTGTACGTAGGATGAAGTTATCCATACATGTATTTAACATTGTTAGACCTTCAGTTGTAGAAGACCGTACAAAAGTCTCTGTACTTTTTGTTGTGTCAATAAAGAATCAAGAATGATTTTTGCTGTCGCCTGACATCGCAAGCCTTTCAAAAGGGTAGAGTCGGCGTCAGAGGGACTTCATTTCCAACCACAGGTCAACAAGTTCTCACAAACTAGAAAAGACGCCGAAGTGGTACACCCTGACCCTTCACCTCCAGTGTGTATGGAAGTTGATTAAAGTTAAAAGATGGCGACGTGCTTGTTGTGAGGAGACTCTATAGGTGACTGCACCTGTACAAACTAACCCATTGATACACGATTAGTTCAATCAGGAGAAGTTAATCCAATTCTATGGTCTTTCGATTACGATTAATTTAGAAATAACGAGAGAGGATTATCCAACAATAGGATGCGGGGTTCGGCTGTGGTCACTGGGGTGATCATAATGTGTCAAAGGACTGTCACCGACTTGGGTGATGACTTCATCTCGTCAAAATGGCGGACAGACGTTACAAATTGAGCTGGGGACTGAAGCGGGTTGTTGCTAGCCTCCGTAGCAGGCTTATAGAACTGTGGGTTTGGTGGTCTTCGGCTGTTTTCTGATAAAAAAAACGGGGGTAATTCAACCAAGCCGGCTATGCTGTCTATATGCAATCAGAAAATAGCACATAAAAGACCATGAAGACCCCCAAAATCCCCCAGTTTTATATATGCTATGGAGACTAGGTTATTGTGCTCTTTGTGTAAACTTCAAAAAGATTTCAGAAATTAAAGCATAATCGCAATGAAGTCATCAATAAGACTAAACCAATTGCATATTTGAACAGGAGGTAACATTAGGTCTATTTCTTCAACTTAAGTAACAATGGCGTATATTTATTATTGCAATATAAGCATATATAGACATAAAATGTGCAAACTGGGTACTTTGCTCATGTGTCTACATGTAGAAGTAATTCAAATAATTGTCAAAGTAGGGATGTCTGTATGAAAGAAATCTTTTGTGAGCAACGTCGCCATTTTCTAAAGCTTACTGTTTGTATGTGACTGTTGTGTTTTGTTTGTAAAACAGGGCCACATTGAAAAGAAGTGTAATCACTTAATGGGCCACCCTGAAATGACGGAAAATAAAAAGATAAAAATAAAAGCTACATTTCAGACAATTCAATGGAAGGCACTTGCCCAAGAAAATGTATCCTCAAACACTTAGGTATGGAGAAATGATGGTATAAATTAAAATGAAAATAATTTTCATAGCTCTTGCTTTTTGGCAGTTATGGCGACATATATGAATAGCTTGAACAGGCCTTAACTTTCTGTATGAAATCTTTTCATCATTGAACAAAGCACATTTAGGAGTTGTATGTCCAGAAAATGGTAAATAGGGTAGGTAGTCTTGTATGTTATCATTAGGCCATGTTGATTTGATTATATGGATGACATCCGCGCGCACATGAATTTTCGGCCGTTTCCAAAAAAAAAAGTTTTCAACCATACTGTAAATCGTATAAAACAGTTGCTAATGAGCATAAATATACCAAGGAAAACTAGAAACGATACCAATGTCGTAGAATGTCAAAATCAAAGGAAAAAGGACAAAAATGTAAAGAAATGAATTCGAAGAGTACTAGTAGATTATTCGCCATAACATATTCTGTGCCATTTGTTCAACCTTCATGACCACGTAGATTTCATAGTGAAAGCAACTTTTTTTTGCAAAACTTTTTTTTTTTATTCGCACGCGCGCATCAGTTTTGGGGTTCCCAGAGGATGTCATTCATATAATCAAATCAACATGGCCTTATGTAAAAAGAGTTGTGAGGTATTAAAAGATACCAATAAGATTTTAGAACAGTGAAATTTGATTTTTAAATTTGATTTTCTGGTCATTCTTTTAAAAACATATTAAGCTGAATATCAACCATGTCCCATAGCACACTGACTGTGAGGCAAAATGCTTGCTTCTTTCGTATGTTAGGTTGGTAATAGCTATTTACTGGTGGTACCAGAAAATAAAGAGGGTAAATTTCAGGTAGCATGTTTCTGCTTCTATTTCAAGCACTTAAAGTATGAGATAATGACGAATATGTGCTAAGAAATGTCAATATCAGATTTCCTCATCTAGAACACTTTTTATTTTCTTTATTTCAACTTTATTTACATATAGTACATGTGAAAAGACCATGGGAAAACAAGAATGTCCTTTAAACTCCCTGACCAAAATTAATATAGAAATGGCAGTCCTTTTCAATAAATAATGCATATCAACAAAATAACAATGATTGTAACAAAAAATATCGGATAACAATAATTGTAACAAAATAGTAACAATGAGATAATAAAGTAATGCAAAATAATATAGTAATTAATGATAATAAAGTGACTCAAAGACTTACTTTGTTGCCCTGAAATTGCCTTCGATGCCTTTGGATGGTTTAGGCGACGTTTTACAGAAGGACTACTCCACTGGGGCTTTTGTTTATTACAACATGCAAAAATACAATACATAGTGGTGACGCACTCAAGCAAAATGCTTATATTCACGTCACCACTAGACATAAAATAAAACTTACAGCACAAAACATGGGTATCGTCCAGGTAACAAGAGTACAGAGTTTAGCTATTCAATAGCTCGGAGATATTATAAACTAGAGCTCCCCGATCTCATACCTTCGCCAAATGATGTTAATCTTTATGACTGACAAATTATAGATTAGATTATTCCCCCCTGATTTAAGAAATAGGAACCTAATTTTCATGAATTATATCATTTTATCATAATCTCAACCAAAAGACCATCTTATATTAACAAACAATGCATTCTAGCATTTCCTAATAAATTATGCAAATGAGGTCCTGATTTTAATAAATTATGTTTAATGATGTTCACCTCAATTTAACTTTCACATACCACAAGTATGAAATTCCAGGCAGTTATCATTACATAATTATAAAATTTTCTAATTAATTATGCAAATTAAGTCATTATTAACATAATCAATATCTTCCTGTGTTTCTCTCGTTGTCAATTACCAATGTCACAAGCTTCAATTGTCCTATCATGGAATGCAGATGATTTATAGAATTTCCCCATAAATTATGCAAATTACATCCATATTTGCATAATTGTCACATAATTATATTAAGCATCACGTAAGCTACCTACATACCAAAAATCACGACGATCCGTCAACTGGTTCTTGAGTTATCCCCTTTTGAATATTTTCAAGAATATATCCCTGCAGTTCCAGAGCAAGCCGCTAGGGGGCCTAAACTCACGTCACTTCTTCCCCAGCACAAGAGCTACCTACCATCCAAATTTCATCACCATAGCATGTCTAGATCATGAGATATCAAAACCGGAAGTTCAGCTGCAGTACCATAACAAGCCGCTAGGGGGTCCAAAATCTAATCATTTTGAGGTCTCATCAAGACCTACCCACCTACCAAGTATCAAGACAATCCATCAAGGCCTTCTCAAGTTATCGTGTTTACAGACAGACAGACACACACACACACACACATACACGAACGCCCCTGAAAACATAACCTTCTTGGCGAAGGTAATGAATACAGAAGTATAAATCAGTTGTTAAATCGCTTAGTTTCAGAGAGATATAGCTGTGTAATAATGAGTATTTGAGAGTTGACTTTAGATGAAAGTAAAGGTAAACCATTAAGTAGCAGATACACAATAGCACTGTCGGATAGGTTGTTGATATATAAGAATGGGATGTTTAATTGTATAAGTCTGTTGAGGAGGTGTACACGATGTTGGGTGTATAAGGGGCAGTGAAGTAAAAAAAACGAGGAATGCTTTCGCTTCTGTATCTGTATCTGTATAGCCGGTATAACCGCCCTTCGGCGTAACACACCAGCTTCTGTATCTGTATAGCCGGTATAACCGCCCTTCGGCGTAACACACCAGTTTCTGTATCTGTATAGCCGGTATAACCACCCTTCGGCGTAACACACCAGCTTCGCAGGCACGCGGCGCGGCGGCTATATCACACCGAACGGCTTGTTACACTCAATCTTTGCACATTTAATTGCAGGAGTTGTTTAAAGCTTTCTAGTGATGACGCCCAACTGTGCTTGGTGGCAACGAGTTCCAGTCTACGATAGTTCTGGGGAAATACGAGTTTTTGAACACCTCAATTCTTGGTTGATAACTCTGATATTTCAAGGCATGACTGTTTCTTGTTCCCTTCTGGGCTGAGCTGGTATCAGATGTGGTTAGTACGTCCACCAGTTTATGAGTCATTTTGTGCTTCGGAACCCGTTTCGGGGCTTGAGGGCGTGTTAGTGCAGGGATTAGTGTACATATTCAGGATTAAGTTGGTGCTGTGAAGAGGAAAATCTCTGATCAAACCCCTGACTGGTCAAAGTCCTTCCGTCGCCCCAGGACGAGCTTTGATTGTAACGCCGTACAAATCACCGGCCGAATGGGTCGGCGGAAGAAAGCCCCCGGACGGTAAAAAACACCCCCGGCTACGCAGGTGACAATGGAATGGTCGGCGATAATGTTCTATCAAAACACTTTTCTTCTGCACTGATCTTTTGATCTGTGAAAACTATTGAGTTCGTAGCTGGTTTGTTGACAGATAATACTGGTGTTGCTGTGTCTAAAAAAACGGTGGAAGGGCGGTGGGATGTCCCAGAATCCTCTGCGCACACAATGGAACACACATAGTCTTCGAAATCACTAGAAAGTGTTGAAGATGAATATCATTTCATAATGACCTGTCCTACATATACTTTAGATAGACAAAAATTAATAAAAATGATCACATGTAAAACTGGTAAACCTCTCCCAAAGACAAACATAGATATTTTCAATCTACTTATGTCATGCCCCGACTCCATATCTACGTACTTAGGCCAATATATATGTAGTGCATTACAAAAGAGAGAAAGTATTGTAACAGATAGTAACGCCTAATGCACATCATGTCATACACCGTTTACCGTCTTATTCCTGTAGTAATACTAGTAGTCTCTTAGAATAGACTTGATTGTATTGATCACACTGTTATTGATGCCACACATTGTACCATGTACAACTGTCGAGCAATAAAGTTCATTCAATTCATTCATTCTATTTATAAAAATCTAAATTCACGTCTGTGGCAAATTTTTCATCTGAGTGGAAACTTATGCTTCGTTTTTGGAGTAAAAATAAACAACAACTGTGTGTCACATGTGGAATCATATACACTTGGATGAATGAAACTACGACGTTCTTTCCTTTGTGACAAAGACATTTTCAACTGTAAGGTTTGTTAAATTCGAAAGGATCCTTACCTAAAATGATGGGAGGGAATAAATTGACCCTCACAATGAAATCATTGTATGGAATGAAGGTTTGGTGGGTTCAAAAAACCCTCCAGCTTGAACATAAAAGACTATAAACACAAAATTCTAAATACAGATATATTTTCTTTATTGTTGTGTTGGTTAAGACAGATAATATCTGTCTTAACCAACACAACAATAAAGATGAGATAAAGATTAAAAAATTTTATAGATATTGTAGCAATCAACATGCAATGTAACATAAAGGTGTACCATCAATGAGTGTCAGTCCGTAGGTTGTATTATATTATATTAAAAGTGGGATCCTTTGTCTTCCTCTGTCTTCAAAAAAAGAAGTCAAATCCAGTAGTTTTTACTGTGAACTGTGAACTTTATTTTGCTTTCTGCCTCATACAGGCCATGGCACATACAACATATATACAAGATACATGTAATAAAGAAACTTGAATAAAGAAACCTAAACAAAGCAACTGCATACAATCTAAAAATCATTCAACGAAATGAGTCAACTAAATTAACAACATATGTAAGGAAATCAACAGCTGAACATTCTGAACATAAATTGTAAATCATAAAACCAATATAGCACATAAATCTAGTAGTTTCTTAGTAGTTAGTAGTTCCATGTGTACTAATTATCTGTTTTATACCAAATGTTTCTTCTGTTCATGCAATTAGCCCTCGGGCATGAATTTGCAATAAAACTTGAATATATTATATAATATATATTTATGATTGGCATTGAAGTTGTTGGGTCACAAAATAGTGGCTAGCCTTGGTGTAAATTAATGCTATCTCAAACACTCACAGTGCTAAGCCGCAAATTCCCGCACAGTCACACATCAAAAGTCACCCCAGAGAGAAGCATAAGAAAACAAATGGCAGGAAAGCCTGGCTTGCCGATATGTGACCTTGGGCCAAATGCCTACTTGAACCGATAATGGCTTCGCCATCTTTTCACTCTCAGTTGTGCACCTCTATAACTCACCGAGACGGCCGATAAGGCCACACCAAGTAAATTTTATGGATGACGTCCACGCGCGCATTGATTTTGGCCTGTTCCTAGAAAAAAAAACCCAAGAAATTCCGCTTCCTGTAACTATGACCAAAGAGTCACGACAGTGCCGCTGATAGGTTTGTACGGACCAAAGCTTATAAAGCATCAAGCAAGGAAATCATGACTTCCTTTAGGAATTCAGTTTGGTACATGCTGCCACATTTGAAGAAACTTGCTGACCGCTTCATCTATCTCCCCAAAGCACAGGACGACAACTGCTGTTCCACCTGATTTATTGCTGTTTTGATGATGCTTTGATGCTTGTTACACTGTGTCACCTCATTCAATCTGTGTCCTAACATTTGTCGTCTCTTAGTATATTTCTTATCTAGGCATCTTGTTTTTTAGGGCCCTTCTTTTTTTTCGCCCTCTCGCATTAGATTTAGGGTCTCCAAAGAACGTCATCCATAAAATTTACTTGGTGTGGCCTAACTCACCGAGACGGCCGCTAATCAGAGTCCTCTATGTGGTTTTCGTGAGGACGAATTGTCAACGACACTTGCTTTAGAACTAGGGTCAGCATCCCTCTTGTGTCAAGTCATAATAGGATGAATGCCCGCTCGCTGTGACCTATGACCTTGTCAATTTTGTATGCCTGCTTCCCCGCGAAGTGTCTGAATTTCCAAGTTCAGTCATATGAAACAGAACGTTCCCCAAACAGACCTTGGAACGCTCATGGGGATAAAAATTGAGACTTTCTCAGGCTTGGAACATATTATAATCTTAGTATGATATGTATAATATGTATTCTTAATATTTGTAGAATTTCAGAACACAAAAAGCTTTCACATCTTGAATGCAAGGACTGTCCCTAAAACTACTTTGAGTCCTTACTCTATTTTTGGGAACATGACTTTAAAGACCGAGGCAACCAGACAATGCTCTTTGTTAACGTTTGGTTGAATAGACTCACGATTCAGAATGTGTACAAGTTGCTAAAACAGCAGAGATTTTATCTGCAATCTGGCACATGTTCAGCTATGAGTAAAATTTCCTGATTGGCATAACAGACAGACATGTTAAAACTAATCAGTGTGTGTAGTGGGGGGTGGGGGCGATTAAAACAAATTCAAACTGCACATTAGTTGGATTTAGCACAGACCCACATGTCTGCTACAGACAGGCACAAACGTCAGAACTCATAAGAATTGATGCTCTATATTCAAGTCCAAACAAACGACGCCGTACTTAGAGGTTGCTAATGGATGGCCCTGTTAGCCAGGGGTTAAAAAGTCGCTGATTTCGGGTCCCCATTTCCTGGTCTCCCCTCAAAGGAACTAGTTAAGCTGCACTGATCGATTCTTCACGCAAGAATACAGCTATTAAGAGCTTTGCCAGCATATCAATTTCCAATTTGTCATGAACCAAAATAATTATTCGCCTTGCTGAAAGCGACCCGCGCGGGCAAATTGTCGCCATTCACAAACAAAATGGCGGAGACAGAAAGTCGCGGGGGAACAATGGCGTCCGCTGCAGCTGGAGGCGACGGGGGATAACTCTTGTCAAATGAAGCTGAACCCTGTCACACCTATCACCATTAGAATAGGCAGCAAAATAAAAATTACCGATGGCACGGATATAGGCCCAGGGTGGCGTTTTTGTGCGCTGGGGGTGGACGCTGTCAGTATTTGATTGGCTTCAATTGACCGCCTTGTTGCGAACAATGGCGGAAATCGGAGCCACTTCCAGCCGTTCCATGTCTGACGAGAAAACTACCTCCTGCGTCACGTCGCCATCTATCAAGGTGCTGTTCAGCGGAGTGATATATTGAGGCATTGTTCCTGCCCTTGTACCACAAACAGGAGAGAGCTACGCAGTGTAGCACCGCACTCCATAGCATGCCAAAAACTGGTGGTTTGGGGGGTCTTCAGGATCTTTTATGTGCTATTTTCTGATTGTATATAGACAACATAGCCGGCCTGGTCAGAAAACAGCCGAAGACCACCAAATCCCCAGTTCTATAAGCCTGCTACGGAGGCTACCACTAAGTCATTTCCTGTTCATCTCACCGCTACTAATGTTTTAAAAGTCGAGCGACCACCTGTTGGAATAAAATGCGGAAAGCTGCGTATACAAACCGCCCTGACTTAAATATATTCTCAGATATAGTTGTAGTGATAAATTCAAAATGGGTGATTTTTTTTTATCAACAAACTGATGCATGAAAAGTGCAGCTCTTTTGTTTCCCCTTCAACTCGTTGTGTACCTTGTAGTTTGTAGATTTTTAAAAGCGGGAAATATTTTCTTACATGTTAGAAAATATGTAAATACAATTCCTTGTGTTTGTGTTGGACATAACCCTATATGCAGTGTGTTTTGTTTTGTTGCACCAGTACTGGTTTGAAATTTACCGCATTGCCATTGAAATTCTACCAGTGTATTACCAGCGCCAGAAATAGTTTTGGCTAATCTTCTCTGTAATTTACGGCTTCTAAAATTCATCTCAAAGCTGAATTAAACCCGATCTCTACTTTAATTTCGCTGGGGGGACGATGGGTCACTTGAAACGTCCGGACGAATTTACGTCCAGCTTTTGGGATTGACCTTGTGGAGTGCAGCAAGCGATCATTTGGCGAGAACTGTCGTAAACCGGGCTGTAAGTGTAGTAATTCGTCACGAAAATGTCGTAACCTCTTCGTGGGTAGGCTTATTAGAAGGTCATCCTGTGGTTCAGACAAATGCTCTCTTCTTACGCACATCTATTGCACTCAAGGCATGGAAATTCTTCTGGTCACACACTAAGGAATAGAATGTACAGGATAGCTGAAAAAAAGAGGAAATATCGGATGAAAAATACAAGTAATTACAAAAAATCACCATAACGACGGTTTTAGAAGTCATAATTTCCACCTCAATCTTTCAAAAGTTTTTAGGTACTTCTAAAGAACCTTTTAGTTTTTGTCAGTCCCTCTTTGTGCATTACGGTTCTCTCACAGTTACAGTGAAAGAGATGTTCCAAAAGGCAACCTTGAGCATAATCCCTAGCTCCAGCGTTTGGTGATTACCACTGGTACACGAGCACTTTAAGGGCTATGTTCTTAATTAACTTTCCTTCAAGATTTCTACGAGCTTCATCTGACGGTGAATGCAGTTCTTCATCATGCTCACCCCCTCCACACATACTTTACATTGTAATGATGGGATCTAAGATGACAGTTTAATCCGAGGAAGTATATTAGCCTTGAAGACAACTGCAGTCCATACTCTACAGCTGGGGCGTTTTAATAACAGAGTTCTCCGACCCTTAAAGCGGAGTGGTTCACCCACAGCTGCGCAAACGTCACCACAATTTTGCCTTTTCCGCCGGACGATCGACATGAAAGCCCCAGCTCTCCTCAACCGTCCTCGCCTTGGGTGGCAAGGCCAATCTACATCTTCTGCTTGGAATAAATCCCGTTGAAAGGTAAAATTGAAGGTCCCAAGGATCCAAGCGTACCAATTGTGATCATTTGTTCCGCCACGTTTGCTGGCAGTGGCGCCCTCTAGGTGGGCCTGGCCGATAGGGAAAAAAAAGGCAAGCGAGACCTTTCAGTCCATGAAAGGTTTCACTCGCAATTTATCTCTGGCTTTCTCATTTCTCGGCGGCACACCAGCGTCAGTCAGCGGACACAGGGAAAGTTTACCCGGAGTGCCCGGGCAGTGCAGCAAACTATGACGTCTCAAAGATCGGGGTCCATATATATAGTTTTCCACTCATAGTTACCTTCGCCAAGAATTGACGAAGGTTATGTTTTGCTGGCCGTGTGTCTGTCTGTGTGTCTGTCTGTCAACAGCATAACTCGAGAAAGCTTAGATGGATCATCTTGATATTTGGTAGGTGGGTAGGTCTTTATGAGACGTGGAACTGATTAGATTTTGGGCCCCCTAGTTTTTGGATAAATAGCTGTCCAACTAGCCTCCATAGCATGCCAAAAACTAGGGGTTTGGGGGGTCTTCAGGGTCTTTTATGTGCTATTTTCTGATTGCATATATATATATAGACAGCATAGACGGCCTGGTTGAATTACCCCCGTTTTAGAACTGGGCTAATCAGAAAACAGCCGAAGACCACCAAACCCCCAGTTCAGCTACGGAGGCTGCTGTTTAACTACGTACATATACAGATTCCGTTGGTCACTGACGAAAAGTACTTCTGACAGTTCTCAAAATCTATCCAGTTGCTTGAGTAACAATTTTCAAACACATATTGGGACATACTTCCGATGAATACA
This sequence comes from Branchiostoma belcheri, assembly GCF_001625305.1. Lineage (NCBI taxonomy): Eukaryota > Metazoa > Chordata > Leptocardii > Amphioxiformes > Branchiostomatidae > Branchiostoma > Branchiostoma belcheri. The sequence goes on from NW_017804487.1 coordinate 480,639, forward strand.
TCTAACCATCTTTCTTTGGCTAGTGACTTGGAGTTTAGAGGTTGTACAGTGGAACCATTGCATCCAACTGGCATCTATAATTCAGTAATATGCCAAAGTTACAGTACAAACATGATGGAAATGCTATGAAATGAACAACACACTTCAGAATGTATCAAAAACGAAGGTCGACCGAAAATATCTGATGGGAGAGTATGTAGAGGTGCTCTACGTCTACGTATGTTCCGTCCTTTTATATTAACACTATCTATATGTGATGAACTCTTGGTTGACCACATTTCTTTCTAGAACGCAAGTTTATTATGACATCCTTAGTAAAGAATACAATTAAACTCTACTATACTTTAGATATTCTGATTTTCACATACACTGTGTGAAAATATACACACTTTTACAATTAAACATCCCATTCTTAGATATTAACAACCTATCCGATAGTGCTACTGTGTATCTGCTACTTAATGGATCACCTTTACTTTCATCTAAAGTCAACTCTCAAATACTCATTATTACACAGCTATATCTCTGAAACTAAGCGATTTAACAACTGATTTATACTTCTGTATTCATTTATAATAGCTAAACTCTGTTACCTGGACGATACCCATGTTTTATGATGTAATTTTTATTTTATGTCTAGTGGTGACGTGAATATAAGCATGTTGCTTGAGTGCGTCACCAGTATGTATTGTATTTTTGCATGTTGAAAAAAAAACACTACCGGTGCTTCTCACACATTGCTTAATGTCAACCAGACACCTTCCTCATAGCTTCTGACTGGAGTACTACTTCTCGCCGCTACAAGGCAGGTGGCGCTTTTGCGATTAGAACACAATCCCAATCGTGACCTTGTATCCTCCCCCCCCCCGTCCCTGTTCATCACTGGGGTTGAGTTTCTTGTCCACACAGCTTCCTTGATCCAACGGATTCGTCTGTTGTCCTCTGTCTACTACATTGTCCCCATCCCCTTACGTCGAAACGTACGCAGAAAGCTCTACCAACCTGATGATATTATTTTAGGATCGTCTGCACTTCAACAATATAAAACCTTATTTCGTCACCCCTCCCCCATTAAACTAGTAAAGAATATGTGCACCATTCATCAAACAATGGCATTGATTGACCTTTTTTATTGAAACTTTATTCGCAAAATCATGCCCGAAGGCTACTAATGATTGCTTTTACAATTAAGTATAATACTCATTGCAATACAGTAACAGGAGACAGGTAACAACTGTCTGGAAAAAAACTTCTACTTCTACTACTACGCTAGCTATTTTGGGGTTCGACTTCTTTTTTTATTAGTACTAACAAAACTAATGCCATGTACTAAAATAAAAATACTTAGTACGTGTGTATGAGTCCATACGACGAACATACATCTGTACAAGCAAAAAGCACAAAATTGCAGTGAAATATGAGTGAAACGTTGAAATATCATAGCTCATATAGATAATCCTCGAAAAATAGTTCAATGATGTGCCCTAAATGGAATATGTATAATGTTAAAGCAATGCGACAAAAAGTAACTTTTTCAATCTAATTCTCTCTTCTTCAATACTTTTACACATATACATTTTTCTAAATATATTCTAGATATTATCATAAAGATACAACAAGTTATTTCTGGACCAAAGGTAGCTCACGCCAGAAATATATTTGTTATGTAGTATTGCAATTGAAAAGGGCTAAGTTCACACTCACACAACACACGCACCCAAATCAACTAGTACTGTTCAATATCAAATATATGAAAAAATGATTTGAGGTCTCTATCTAATGTAAAATATTTACATATCTGCTTTAAGATGGTGACTGCGTGACTATAGGTAGTTCAGTGTCATTCCGGTATGATACTTACTCCACAAGTCAAAAGTACTTTACATTTGGGACCGCATTGTAGATATATAATAACAGTGAACACCTGGCTTCGATGCACATTGAACCAGTAACACCTAGCTTCAGTACACAGTGAACAAGTAACACCTACCTTTTACAAAAAATATTTATTCCTCCCCTATAACTTGCAATTGTTAAAAAAAATCACCTCCCAGAATACTTTGCGTGTGCCCATTCACCAATTTCACACTTCCCATAATGCCTAGTAAAAGTCACGGATATGACGTATTACCCCCTCCCCCTTCATCGATGTAATATTTCGAACAAGTTCTATTGACAAACTGGTCAACTAACTATATTGTTCGGAATTATTTATCTAGTATAAAGTGCATGCCATAATTGCATTTTTGTTGGAATTAGAGAAGATGACGTGCCTTCTATCGTTCTACCTTCTACCGAAGACTCTCCTACTCGCACGGTCGCATTACGTACGTATATTAGAACGATAGAAGGTACGTCATTTTCTCTAATTCCAACAAAAATGCAATTATGGCATGCGCTTTATACTAGAGAAATAATTCAAAACAATAGTTGACCAGTTTGTCGATAGAGGAAGGGGGAGGGGGTGGCTACGTTATATCCGTGACCGTTACTAACTTACTAGGCATTATGGGAAGTGTGAAATTGGTGACTTGCAATTGTGAAAAAAATCACCTCCCAGAATACTTTGCGTGCCCCCCATACGACGCCGCCATTTTGTTTCTATAACGGTGTGTCCCTCCTTGTCTTGATGTACTCAGCTATCTTCGGGTGGTTAGACACCCGCTCCTTGTGTGCCTTGACCAGCGGAACGGCGCCCAACATGCCGAGGAGGTCTCTTTCCTTGGAAGAGCTCTCCAACATGTCCAGCAACGAAAACATCTCCAGATCCGCATGGGTCATCTGAACAAATTTGTAAAAAAATATTCGGATTACACCACAGATCAATTGGTACAACTACACAGACTTGACAATGAATTGGAAGCCCCGACCACCAACCAGCCAAGATTGGCTGACGTGCGGGTGCAGTCTGACCAGATTTAGGCCACCCCTACCTTTCTACACAACTGTAATCGAATTTGAGTTAAATTTTTGTCAAATTTGACCCCCGAGGTTGTCCCGATCACTGCCGACCTACTCCCGAACACCAGGCAACCATCATGCGACCATGTCCGAACCTCCAGTCCTCTCCTGGATGTCGTATAAACATTTTGAAACTTTCGGATGGCACAGCTGAACAGTAGCCAACCTCACCGAACACCAGCCTACGACAGTAGCCGACCTTGCTTCCGATCTACTCCCAACCATGGTTGGGGGGAATTCGGCTGGTGCTCGGGAGGACATGTTCGGCTATATGTGACATGGGCTTGAAGAAAACGTCCCCCTTTCAGTGCTTTGCCATTACAAAGTCACAGTCCTTGAAACTTTGCCTGCAATAGTCGAGGATTGCTATTTTGACTGTATGCTATCGATAATATTTTTGTGCTATCCTACATATCCTTCTTTGACAATAGCGGCGAAGACCTGTATTGTGAAAGCTAACTTCATGATGAATTCATTCCCCGCAAAATGTGGAGGATTTCTATCGTGTTATTCATATTCCCATTGTTAGGCTGTGTAGTCCTTGCCTAAGATATTTGATGCCACCACGAGTTCTGATACATGGATGCAGGTAAGCGAATTAATTACGCACGACGAAAGCGCGCGAGGGTAAATTTTGTCTTGACAGAGATATTACTCAAGCTGAGCTAAACGTGAGCGATACAGTAAATCAACATTACCTGGAAGAAATAGATGACTGCGGGTAAAATCGCCATGGATTACTTTGCGGTAAGTTGTCATGCTAAAAACATGAACGGCGATTCACTTCTGCTGCTAACTGGTTGATAAGTATGATTTGGACGTTGGAAATGAGCCGTTGCTATATAATTGTGGAGTAATCTGCGCCCGTTAAGTGTTCAAATAGGAATATTGATGGTAATTGATACTCCAAACAGACGCTTTGCCTCCGATCTATATCAATGTACGAGTGCAGAGAATTGACATTATAATAAGGCCCTTATTTCCTTTCGTCAATTATGGCAATTTTCCGTTCCAGACACCCCCAGACGGATGATCGTTAGGGCTAATTTTCGTTGTAACAACTTTTAGTTAGCAAGTTGCCCCTGGAAAGACAGGGGGAATCCGCGAGGCGCCGGGTCCTGGAGCTAGGATCTCGGTAAGCACTTGTCGCTTTAATGGGGTTAATGACATCAGAGGGGGCGCGCTCGGGGATTAGCCGGTTCAGGAGGGGGTGGAGACGGAGAGGAGGGGGGCTGTCAACTTGGACATGGCCGCGGAGAGAGACACCTTTCTAGAACCTACTACTTCAAAGCTTTGGCGCACCAGGACACTTCTGACCATGTCTACCCTGCCTTCTTTTGACGGTATCCAACCCCACAACGTACTCAACTAACGCTAAAAAGTGGCAGCGAGAATATAAGTTGTGCCTAACTTGAGTTCGCAGTCACTTAGTCCATGTCCTTTTATTTGTATTCATCACTGTGCTTCTGGATAATTAAAAAAAAACTAACCCTAAGATACATGATACTTTCACACGTTCAAGGTAATGACAGAAGAAATTGTGGTTGAGCTTTTAAGGTGCAGTTCTTAGTATTTGAAAACCAGATTTTTTTTTAAAGTCAATATTCTAATCACTCATATCTACATATTAAGTTGAAACAACATGTTCTCGTATGTCGACATTCATGTAGCAAAAATGCCGAAAATTGTGACGGAAAATGGTTACAGGTAGGAACCTGGGCTGACTTTTGGGGTACCACCCAGAAAATAAAGGACTCTTCTTCGGTATTGTTTCTGTACTATTATTTTAAATGCCCGAAGTATGAAATACTAAGGCAAATCGGTGGTAACGTGGGGCAGCATGTGCCAATGTCATACGGATTGTTTCCGCGTGCTGCAGTTATCAAATTACATTCATAACTGTTGGATTCTACAGAATAAGCAGAAATAATGGACAACCTCGCAACAAAAGTATACCGCGGGGACTAAAGCTATGGCGTTGCCATGGACAACGGTCAGTAAACAAAGCTGTGAAGTTCAGCTTGGATCATCGCCGCGGGAAAGTTTAGACTGAGACGATGACATGCTGACGACTGAGGAGGGTAATTGAAGTGATTGTCGGTAATGAGAGGAATGGTAACAATGTTAGAGAAGAGGTCTAGAGGGTGGGTGGGTGTGGGGAGGGGGGTGGATTGGGTACTCCGGTTTGGAAAATCTAGCCTCCGTAGCAGGCTTATAGAACTGGGGGTTTGGTGGTCTTCGGCTGTTTTCTGATTAGCCCAGTTCTAAAAACAGGTAATTCAACCAGGCCGGCTATGTTGTCTATATGCAATCAGAAAATAGCACATAAAAGCTCCCAAAGACCATGAAGACCCCCAAAACCCCCAGTTTTTGGCATGCTATGGAGGCTAGGGAAAATCCATCTTCATCATGCCGGTAGCCAGGATTTTAAATGGGGGGAGGGGGGTTCTTCCCACTGTCTCAAGGACCAGCGAGCGCCGTTGGCCTGAGCCCCAAGGTTTCTAGTGGGGTCCGGGGCATGTTCCCCCGTAAAATTTTAAAAATTGAACCTTCTGAAATGGCATTTCTGCGTTTTGAGAGGATGTAAAATGAATGAGACATAGCTTTTTATTGAATGACAAAGTGAGCAGTTTTTCTACAACTCCAGCCCCTCTGGTGATACGAATCAGTTCATCTTTTAAAGAAATATCTTGGATTAAGATAAAAAGTGGATCTTCCTCTCAGATGCAAAATTTCTTTTAGGTATACGGTATCCCTTTGCTTTATTTTCTTTCGGGGGGAAGGTTGAATCCATATTCTATTATAGGTTCATTTATTATTCATATTAAAGTTTGAGCGTCTTGTCTTATATCTTTATTTTCCATAATATACAAGTGGTGGCGAGAGTTACTCTCCAAGCAGAGGTTGTGGGGGATTCGAATGATCGTTAGCTTAGCTTCTTATATTCGGCAGTTTTTTTGTCGCTACCCCCACCAACGGTGGCCGGCGACCTTCTCTGGCTAATGGATACTGTCTTGCGAACGAAAGGGATCTGCTTTGAGAGTAGGCGAGAATCGCGTGAAATTTGAGTCTGTCGCCACTTTGTCTTTGTCCATTTTGTATTTTTTTTATTCCAACATGTAATCACCAGACGTGGTGACGGCACACTCAAGTGTTATCAACTTATATTAATGCCGCCACCAACACAGGGGACAAATACATGACAGGACAATACTCATTTTCACCTGAGCGAAGTGAGGAAAGTCGTGTAAAGTGCCTTTCCCAAGGGCACAAGATCGGTGGCATGCCAGGACTCGAACCCGGGACCTCTAGGAGTCGCGCACTCTGCCTCTACGCCACACGACCCCACAATTTTTGTCCATTTTGTATTGATGTATATCTGAATAAAAAAAATAAACCGTGGCCAACGTAGCAAAGTTACTAAAACATTGGCAAGAAAAGACACTACAGTTTGCTTCTTTCTTTTTTTAGAAAGCCGTGAGGGGTTAGCCGCCCCCCTCCCCCATAGGCATGCACCTGCGTTGCCAATAGCAACCACCCAGACTGTTTACCGCTGCCACCTTGTCAACAGTCTAGTCGAACGTCGCCAGAGTCATTATGAAAGTCACCACCTCTGTCCGACCCAATCCCCGTTACCCCTCCCCCACGTTACCCGCTAAGTGTCTGTGCGTGCCATTGTCGCTACAGGCAAAACTACAATTCCGTTATCATTAAACAACACAGCGGTAGGCCTCAGCTACCCGTACCAGATTTATGTAATGTCCATTTTTTCTGAAAATATCTGAAATTAATGTCTCCCTAGGATTCTTTAAGTGAACATGATTAACATGAGTATTTATACGGGCTTTAATAGGGTATGAATTAAACAAACCTTTATTGTACATGGAGATTTAAGCTTCATTCTATAATAATGTCAAGAAACTTCATCTGTGATATCTATGTCAGTCTAAAGACCTGTTGTGTCTAAGTGATTTAGACATCATCTTTTTAGCGTCTGTCTTTGTGATTAGTCCGTGTATTTTGGGGATATGGCTGTAAAAGTTATTGTTGTGTATGCTGTGTATGTATTTGTACTTGTACCTGTACTTGTCTCCATGATTTGAAAAAAAATATCCATTTTTTCACCGCATAATTCTCAAACCAAAAATACAAACTATATATAGAGACTCTCCTCAAGGTTTTGTATCCTTAAGCTAGCTTTTTTCCCAAAAACCTCGCATTTTGCCAAGAAAATCTACGAGTATTTCACATTAATTTCTAACTAGCTACTCGTACGGTCCTACCTGAATCTTTCCAATGTTCATTTTTTTTCACCTCCAGTATGGTTATCAAACTTAAAATACAAACTATATATAGAGACTCTAGCCAAGGTTTTGTATCCTCAAACTAGCTTTTTTGCCAAAACCTATCTACGAGTATTTCACATTTGTACTTACCTCATTTGAAATAATAAAACCATTTGTAGCTAGCTACCCGTACGATCGTACCTGTACCTCTCCAGTGTTCATTTTTCACCTCCAGCATAGTTATCAAACTAAAAATACAAACTAGAGATTTCCTATTCTCGAGCCAGTTACTTTGCCAAAGTCTATCTATGACACGTTTGTGCTGACGTCATTTGAAAGAATCATATCAGTTCTTGCCCACTATCAGTACGTGTACCAGATCTCTCTAATATTAATTTTTCCCCTCCAGCATAGTTATCAAACCGAAAATACAAACTAGAAACCCTCCACAAGTTTTTTTTATACTCGAGCTAGTTATTTTGCCGAAAGCTGTCTATTTCACCTTTGAAAACATACCAGTTCTAGCTCATTACAAATTCATACCTTGCATGACATAACTAGGGAAGAGCATGGTTTATAAATTCTTTACGTATTACTTTTCAAAAAGAGGCAAATCTGACCAAAAGATTTTTTTATATACCTGCAAGAATATCTTTTTCAATCATGTTTCGGTGTTGTAATTTTTCTTTCGGGTTGCAGAATTATGTTACGTTTTACACGTTATGTCACAAGTTTAAATAGATACCATTGTATTGAGTTCTGTAGCATGTGAAATGTTATGAAATATGCCATTAAAGGCATCCAATGCGATTTCAGAGCAGCAAAACTGGAAATATTCTGAATAAAGATATCTTTATGACATTGACACATACTGCTTCAATTAGCACAGTTCAATCATTATTTCATACTTTGGGTATTTAAAACTGCAGAAACAAGCCCCAAGATGAGTCCTTTCAGTTTTATGGGAGGTACCCTAAAAATCAGCCCAGGGCCCCTCCAGTAGCCATTTTCCGTCAGAATTTGGGGGATTTTTGCTCCATGGCTGCATGAGGGTCAACATTGGGATAGTGTGGTTTCAATTCTGTATGTATAGATAAGTGACTATATATATAAAACATTGGCTTTGAAAAATCGGGTTTCCAAGCCCTAAAAACTGCACTGGATGCCTTTAAAGTTTTTTTTTGTACGTACCGCCTTCCCAACAAAGAATCCCTGTCCGCCATTGTTCATTTCCAGAAGTTTTTCAAACTGTCTCAGTCTTGTTGGCAGCCTGCTATCCCAGAATTCATCCTCCAGTGAGGCCTGGTACATGTTGGGAGGAAAGATAATAAAAAAAAGAATCATCATCAGAAACCATAATCATAATTTTCAACTAAAATATTTCAATTGTTAATTGGTGCAAAAATGATACATAATGATCATTTAAGAGGCATTCTACAAAAGGCTGTATAGATAAGAGTGGTAAACTCATTACAAGTGGTGGAACAGGTGGTTTTAAAAATGTTTTGTGCAAAATACTCCTAAATGAAGTGAAAATGATAGGAAAAGGCAGACTCAGTGAATGATAAGGTAAAATCAATAATTTTGGATACTTAATCTAAAAACGAGTTTCTAATCTTTGGAAGAAAAGAAGAAAAAATAATCTGATGTTCAAAGGAAAACTTGAATTGATTGTTCATTATGCCTTAATTGTTGTATTTGTGGGGTCGTGTGGCGTAGCGGCAGAGTGCTTGCCTCGGAACCAAGAGGTCCCGGGTTCGAGTCCTGACATGCCACCGATCTTGTGCCCTTGGGAAAGGCACTTAACACGATTGAAAATGTGTATTGTATTGTCCCCTGTGTTGGTGGTGGCATTGATATAAGCTTAAAAAAACTTAAATGTGCCGTCACCACGTCTTGTGATTACATTTTGGAATATATAAAACAAGCGAAAGTAAAGTTTGTAATTTCTAAGATACATGTCTCGAATGCCTTTCCACCGAAGCAAATGCATGTTGACGACCAAATACAAAAGTAGTTATGTGTGGATCTTATTTGCATACAGAGAAGCCTTGTCACATTTAAACGTACCATGCTCACCAAACATAGCCTGGGTACCATCCGGATTTTCGCTACGCAACGCTCGAAAAAATCGAGCGTTGCGTAGCGAAAATCCGGATGGTACCCAGGCTACACCAAACAACCAAAGGCCTTGTACGACAAAATCACATTCCAATCTGAGATTCACAACTACCGAACACGTTTAACCAGCACAAACAAAATCAGACTACCGAAACAAAAGTCAAACTCTCAGAAAAAGCGCTTTATGTACAGGACGTCACAGTTGTGGAAAACATAGGCAACTAGCAAAGTACTGGATTGTAAATAGTGAATTGTGTAAAGTTTGCCATGTACTGTTAATTTTGTAATGTTTTTTTTAACGTTTGTAATACATGTATGTAAATATGAATGTGTAGACCACAGGAAGAATAGCCTCTTATGAGGCTAATTGTGGATCTGAATAAAACTGAAAACTGAAACTCTAGACATCATATATTCCAAAATTCAGACAAGTCACAGCTGCAAAACTCGTCTGTAACCGGCCCCAGCGACAAACAGTTCCAGTTTGTAGTCTCATCAATAAGCAGAAGAAGTCGCGGAGATACGCATGAGTGGAAACAATAAGACATCCAAAAGACTTGAAGATGCCTCCCATCGCGATCTAATCCAGCATCTCCCGAAGGCAATTTCTTAGAGGCTTCGCTTGAATTATCTCCAAAGTTTGGCGGCGACCTGCGGAACCTTGCCAACCTTTTTGCCTAATTGGTGGGGCATCCACCGGCGCCGGTGCCGCGCACGGGGGAGGACCAGAGGACGAAAGACGGCTTCGGGCATCAATCGGGCCGCTGTCTGGGACGTGACGTGCGCCCCGCCCGGGTCAACCCTCCCTGCTCCGCCGGCAGACAAGCCGGCTTCACCGCCCCGACCAGGAGGGCTGAGCTCGGGATGGAACTCACTCAAGAAAGTGATTATCGTGCATTAGAATCACTTAGGAGGGACACCGCGGATAGCCAACCAATTTATAACTATTAGCCCTTTCCACCCCTTTGCTTACGCCAAAGGTCTACAAGAACACCTTAAGCGGTTAGGCTGTCTTTACATCTTCCGACTTGGCTTGTAGACGGTTTATCTCATGTTCAGACGTCGGTAAATAGATCTTGTTAGTAAAATTGACTGGCCGCTATTCACTGATGTTTACTAATAGTGCCTGGTTCGTTAGACAGTAGGGGAGTAGCCGGGTAGAGCAGTAGTAGTTACCGCTATCGTGGTGCGCTGCTCTCCTGTTAGCAATTTCCCAAGTTCAAGGGTCAGCTGTCTCGCTGATTGTGTATTTTGGAAACATCACGGAACGCAATTAACTCCCATCAAAATCACGGCCGGGAGAGAACCGGGGGCATCGGAGGGATTCCTCACCAATTAGGCACAGGCCCGGCGCTAGGCGACACTGCGCCCCGCCTGCTGCACATTCCACGCTTGAACTTCTACTACTAATGCTGGGGTGGTAAAAAAAGGTAGACATTTTAGCGGCGTCGTTAAGAAATGAAGCGGGCATCCAGTGCAATTTCAGCGCGCCAAAACAAAAATATTCGTGGGGTCGTGCGGCGTAGCAGCAGAGTGCTCGACTCGGAACCAAGAGGTCCCGGGTTCGAGTCCTGACATGCCAATGATCTTGCCCTTAGGAAATGCATTTTACACGACTTTCCTAGCTTAACTCAAGTGAAAATGAGTATTAATATTGTCATGTTCTGTATTTGTACTAGCTCTGGGTTGGTGGTGGCATAAAATAAGTTGATAATTTGAGTGTGCCGTCGCCATGTTTGGTCATGAAATGTTGAAAAAACAAAAACAAAAATACTCTGGATGAGGAAATACGTCTAATATTGACATTTACTAACATTTTCAGCACATTTTGGTCACCAATTCATACTTGAAGCGTTTGAAATAACCCACAAAAGAGCTACGTGCAGCGTCTCTTTATTTTTGGGTACCACCGCCGTATTTTTAGTATACCAGTTAGCCCTTTTTTAATTGCTTTTGTAATGCCTCCAATGTTTCTGGCATGGTTGTTGTTTTTGTATGAACACACGATAAAAGACAAGAGATTTGGTGGCGAGGAGATATTTTTGTCACTGAAATTCACATGACTTGCATCGGATGCCCAAGACTCACATCTCATTTTCTTCTTGTATAATGTTATATTTGGCCGTGAAGTTTGATGCACAGGGGATTGAAAGATGCACTTCTTGCAAAAGCAAAGAATGGCTATTTGGCAAAAAAATAACTATGACAATCAACCATTAAATACTTTGTCATATTTTCGGCTATTGTCACCAACAAGTAATTTGGAAGAACAAGAAGGGCTCAGAGAATGAATGAAAGAGCGAGCAAGTGAAAGAAGGACGGAGTGTGACAGTGTGTGCATGTGGGTGTTTGGACTCTTCTTCCGTTACTTTAATTTTACTTAGGCCACAACAAGTAAATTTTATGGAGGACATCCTCTGCCGACTCCAAATCTAATGCGAGCGGGCGAAAAAAACAAGGCGGGCTGAAAAAAAAACAAGGTTCCTACATTTTAAAATGTTGACTCAATCATTGTACAAATGGTTTTTATTCAATGCGAACATCATATACACAGCCAGCATCACATATCACTGCATTAAAGTAAGAAACAAAACATTAAATCAGAGCCTTTTCTTCAGTTATCTGCCTCCCGGCATGGTAACAGACATCTTTGCCCGTTTTCGGCATGTTGACCACTGTCAGAAGGCAACAAAATTTCTTTTTTTTTTCAAAATCAGGCGAAAATGAATGCGCGCGCTGATGTCATCCATAAAAATTATTTAATACTTTACTTTACTGGGGACTGACAACACATCAGTACACGGGTCATCAAGGCAGTCGAAACTGGTAGTAGATGACCCACAAATACAGACGTTATACAAACATAGATAAAGAAATCTAACCGCAAAGTACAAAACAAGACATAATGTTAACATCCTTAATTGGTGGCAGAAGACAATACAATTTACACGTAGTACAACAGATAAATATGAAAAAAAATATTCCTACCAAGCAGCAAATCGTGCATGAATAATGTGTGGACACAAGTTGAAATGGGTGGAAGACTTAGGGTTACTAAAGATATTAGTGTAAAATCGGGGCAAAAAATGAAAATCCTCACACCTAGCCCCCTGTAATAGTTTCATTTAATGTTTTTCTCTTATTTTAACTCATACCAATTATTATCATTATCATTATTGCACTGTATTTATAACTTACATTATCTTATTTCATTGTCATTAACTTATTCCGTGCATTATTTGATTATCCTTACTGTATTATTTCCATCTTCTATTGTATTATTTCCATTTATTGATTATACTTAATTTTGTATAGTTTAGAGGAGGAGGGCCTTGTATAAGCATTCCATGCCCCTCCTCCTTCACCTGTTTTATCCTCGTTTTGTATTATTAATGTCTGTTTTGTTTATGTGCAAACTAATCAAATCAAATCAAATCAAACCTTCTTCTGCTCATCCTGTTCGAAGATCGTGGTGAAGAAGGCATCTTTGATGTCTTCTACAGCGTCCGTTATCTCGTCTGCTTTGGCAGCGTCTAAGTTGGTATCTCCGTCAAAACCTAACGACAACATTTCGTCAATACACAGAACTTCATTGCACGACAATTCTTCATGGTACAATGTATGGCAACAACCGTTGAACATAGTTTAAAAAGGTATAGAATAAAACTTTACAACCTAATTACTAAACCTTCATGGCTAGTGGCTTGTAGAACGAAGCAGTATTTTTATATATTTGCATGTACCTTTTTTGTACTGTGGGTGCTAAAGATATTTTCGAATCTGTCTGTAGCATCGAGTATTTTGAAATCTTAGTAAAACGTTGGCCTTTATTCCAACATACAATTTACAGAGAGATCAAATTTTCAGCGACCAATGTCGTCTTCATCAGGATAATCAATGACCAAACAACACTCACAATGACAGTGGTCGCTGACAATTGGATCTCTCTGTAAATTGTGTGTTGGAATAAAGTTTAACGTGTTACTATGGTTACTACCAACACAGATGAACTTTCATGATATTGAGAGACTTTGGAAATCTGTTGAACTTGATTTACGAAATGTGAATAGCTTGTTACATAACACATCTATATCTATCTACTTTATCTCTTTACTTTCTATAAAGAAACCTACAGTGGGCCTCACTGGAAGACAGAAGAAAGATGTCCAGACTATGCATGATGTACAAAATGACTAATAAACTGATGGACGTCCCAACTACTAAGAGAACAAGAAATAGTACCAGAGCTATCAACCAAGGATTGAGGTGTTCAAGAATTCATTCTTTCCTAGAACTATCGCAGAGTGGAACTCACTGTCACCAAGTACAGTAGGGACATTGTCATTAGATAGCTTTAAACAATGTCTAGAGCTAGGAGTTCAAGGGTTAGGTGTAACAAGTCGATCGGTGTAATATAGCCAGCTGCCGCCGCGCCGCGTGCCTGCTAAGCTGGTGTGTTACGCCGAAAGGCGGTTATACCGGCTATACAGATACAGATACTTCATCGCTGGTACATGTATGTAACTGTCTACATACAGGACCGTGCATACGTAAATGCCCACTTAGCTCCCCAGAAGGTGTACAAGGGTTTTACAGCGACGTTGTACGCTAAGACTGAGATGCCACATGTTTCCTCCCGATAAACGCGCTATCTCTACATCTCCGTAATAACAGCGGTGGTAAATCGTGGCGAATGAGACACTTCCAGGCCTCTTGTATCGCTCAGTCCTAACTAAACATGTCCTGTATGTTCCTGATGTCAGGATGACACATGCTAAAGTACTGATGTCCTGCACAGAGATATGTAAGGCCACAGCAAGTAATTTTTTTGGATGGCATCAGCGCGCGGTTTAATTTTCGCCTGATTTTGGGGAAACAAAAAACAAGACATTTTGATGCCTTCTGACAATGGTCAACATGACGAAAATGGGCAAAGATGTTACCATGCCAGAAGATGGATGGCAGATAACTATAAAGAGAGGAGACAAGACAAGGCTCTGATTTAATATTTTGTTTCTTACTTTGATGCAGTGATATGTGACGCTGGCTGTGTATATTTGATGTTCCCATTGAATAAAAAAAAAAAAAAAACATTTGTACAATGATTGAGTCAAAATTTTAAAATGTATAATTTTCGCCCCGTCTTGTTTTTTTTCGCCCGCTCGCATTAGATTTGGAGTCTGAGGAGGATGTCATCCATAAAATTTACGTGCTGTGGCCATATCTACACACACGAAATGAAGACTCACCCCCTTCCCGGGCTACTAGCCTCAGGATGGCTCTGGTTTGAGAGATAGTCGTCCCGTCCTCCAACTCAAGCCACGGCAGCTGACGGAAAGGTCCGGTAAATTCTCCAGCTTTCAGAAAAAATAACAGGAAGAAAAGTGAAGCTTTAGTCCTTGTGTGATTTGAATCATGATTTCAGTGCGAGTAGGATTGTTGCAGCATCTTGATAACAGAATATGCAGCATTCAACTGTCATTTCCAACACGTTAAACAACTCATGACTCAAATATAAAATCTTTTCATGAAATAGGTTGAACATCTATTCAAACCATCAGAAAGTCATATTTCCAGCTTTCGATTCTTGCCACAATATTACATACAAATACAACATGAAGTGTATCAATCATTCTCTCTGTCACTGGTTCTGTATATCTATATGTCTGTTTGCTCTTCTTCTTCCCCTGTCCCTCTCAGTCTCTCCCCCTCCCCCTCTCAGTCTCTCCCCCTCCCTCTCTCTCTCTCTGTCTCTCNCTCCTCCTCTCCTCTCTCTCGTCTCTCCTCTCTCTCTCTC
>NW_017804487.1:495823-536249 GCF_001625305.1 Branchiostoma belcheri
TCTCTCTCTGTCTCTCCCTCTCTCTCAGTCTCTTCCCTCCCCCTCCTCCCTCTCTCTCTCCCTCTCAGTCTCTCTCTCTCGCTCGCTCGCTCTCGCTCTCTCTCTCTCTAACTCGAGGCTTGTCAGAAAATAGATGGTTCTCTCATAATCCGGCATGCTGTGGCCCAGGACAATTTATCGCCAGTGCAGTGTGCAGATATCCTGTCTCCAGTCTCACGTACCTTAAAGCGACATTTCGCGTCGGGCATTACAAATAGCGCGGACTTTTACGGGGCGCACCCCGCACGTGAGAGCCCGGATGTGCGACAGGTTTTTGCCGGATGATAGTGACCCCGACTTTAGTGCCAAGTGACAATTTATTTAGACTTAAGCCTGGTCCATCCATCAGCGCGCGGGTTCTGACAGTTTCGGGGCACGGTAGCACGAGGCAGGGAGAGCTCGGCGGGCTGGTGTGCGGGAGATGATAGCGGTGCCCCCGGTTAAACGAAATTAAAACACCGGGAACATCACAACAAGGGACCCTCAGATCAAACACTACAACACGGGGACCCTACCGAACCGCCGATATGGACAGGAAATGAGAAGAAACAATTTAATATCAAACAGAATCCCTCACCCCAGGCGATACTCTTCTGAAAAAACTCCTGTCTCTGAAGTATCATTTATCAGGCTCGGTATATTTCATGACGTGTTTATACATCTTGTACCTTCCAGCATCTCTCTTTTCAAAGAACTATCATCTAATATCTTACTACAAGGTCTTTAATAGTTCAGCAAGCAAGGAGGCCTTTCGTGTGTCTGTAGGGTGGGTACGATGTGCTAGAATTCTCATTTTGTTGTCTGTCTGCCCCACCGATATGTGTTGAGTTGTTGTAGTACTGTACTTTAGAGTCTGACTATGACTATATATTAAACGCTTGTGCAAGGCCTTGACTTGACAAGGTCCACCACATGTCTGCATTTCTATCGTTTGATCTACGGTGTCACAGTTGGACGTCAACATAGCCTAGGCACGATTACACTTTTGACATACATATTAGTTCCCAATAAAGAACTAATATGGGCTGTATGATGTCCCTCCCCCATGGGCGGTCCTACAGTCATATCGTCTGTCGGCTATGTCAGCCAAAATCCTCACAGCGGTTCACTTCACGCAAATTTACTTTTACGGCAAGTCAGGGACGAAAATTAATGGTAATTACTCCGTACTTGACCTTCACAAAATACTTATATTGTCAAGTGGCATTTGAGATGAACTGTTTAATAACCATACGCAGATACCAATCCAGGATTTACATTTCATAGTTTAGAGCTAATGATAAGTCCTGTCAAAATGTTGTGCTTTATTCTTGTAAAGTATTGTGTTTACAACGGCAATAAATTCGATTAATAGGTTCTATTAGCTATCATCTGTGTGATTTTGTGGTGAAAGTACTTGTTATCATAATGATAGTTGTATAACGCATGGAATACTAGTAATGTATATGTTTGCTTTGAAGATTTATAGTAGATTTGATCAATCGCAAAGTTGTAGAAAGACATGGATCAAAGTATTACAGAAGTGAAATCCTTTCCTTTCGTAGACGCTGACAAAAATGGGGGATAGCCCCGCGCCTTTTTCTACCGCAGTTTCTACCGCTGAGAACATTGTTGTGTACCGGGAATGGGAGCGGATGACACCGGTGACTTCATCCCGACGGGGGGCCGACGTTTCCCGACGGACAGACACTTCATTACCGTCTCCAATTGCAGGATAGCAGGGCGCGATCAAAGCGGCCGCGGCGACAAGCAATGTGCGCGGCGACGCCTACCAAAATAGGGCGTTAAATCCGTCCGTGTTCGTCAGGGAGCAGGGATGTGGCTCTCCACGGTACATCCTATGATCCCCCGCTGCATGGTGAAACAGTAACCACCACAACACTGCTGGGTTGAAGTGTTTAAAGCACACTGCAACTTGTTAACTGCTAGTTAAAGGCATCCTATGCAATTTAAGGGCGGCAAAAAAAAAAAACAACCAAGAAATTCTGGATGAAAAAAATCCATCTAACATTGACATTTACTGTCATTTCTTAGCACATTTCTGTCATAATTTCATACTTAAAGCGTTTAAAATAGCCCCCAAACAAGTTACATGAATAGTCTCTTTACCTTTTTGGATACCACCAATAAATGCATAGAACCAGCCTACGATATAAAACAAGCAACCGTTTTCTGTCAACGACATCGCATTTTTGTCTCACAGATATATCAGTGTGCTTTGGGAATGGGCTGATTCGACTTACTACATGTATGTCAAAAGAATCACCGTCTTTATGTACTATAGAGTGTCTCGTATATGTCCAGAAAGATCCAGACACTTGTGTGAGATACGATGTGAAGAACAGATATTAAACTGTCAATAGTAAAATCATATACCACACTGCCCTTTTTTTACCGTTTCTGTCCATTTGAAATGCATTGTACATTTCTTTGGTATCATTAGGTATAACGTTATATGCAGAAACCAGTTCACCTAAGAAAAGGTATCCACCCAATTCTTACTTCGTATAAGCTTAGGCCACACCAATTTAATTTGTTGGTTCTCGGATTCACCTCTTCATTTTTTTCTGATTTGCCAAAGAAAAAAGATTCTGCTTCTGAATCAACTAAAAATGCTCATATTTTGCCCCCAACAGTTGAGGAAATTCCTTTTCTTCCTAGTTGTTGCAGTTTTTCCATCTATCAATGCAGTGGTTTGATTAAAAGTTCAAAATTCATTGTTTGAATTTTAACCCAGCCTTTTGTGTTGACTTCATGGCCCCTATTGAAGCATTTGGGGCTATAATATGATGCCTAGACCTGTTTTTATTCTTTTCGCCCTGTCGCTTCATATTTTTTCTACAAAAAATCAAAGAATCAAACAAATAAAATTGGTGTGGCCTTATAAGTAGTTCTATCTCCAGAAGGTCCCGCCTGAATTCCATGCCTGTCCGTCACCTATCCAAACCTTGGCCTGGTTTCCCGCGCCTCGCGTGCTAGTTTGTACGCCCGGGCCTGAGGTTGATTGGGATCTAATTGCTGCCAGTTGGCCATGTCGTGATATTGGCCAATAATTTGCGACCCCTATCTACCAAGACAGAACCGCGACAGACTCCCCTAGAACTTAACCATAAATCACCACTATCTTTCCAATGGAGACCAAAACGCTGCTGCCTGCACGTAACCGTTCTTGTAAGGTGACAAAAGGTTGTTAAGATTGACGACATGTTTCTTGATTTTGTAGCCACGTGTGTATTCGCTAGTCTCTAAAAGACCACACTGGCCAAATAGGGAGAATGATATGCTAGAGAATAGCCGCTCTTGTTTTTTTTAATATTCCAACATCTAATCACAAGACGTGGTGACAGCACACTCAAGTTTTTTCAACTTATATTAATGCCGCCACCAACACAGGGGACAATACAGTACTCATTTTCACCTGAGTGAAGTGAGGGAAGTCGTGTTAAGTGCCATTCCCAAGGGCACAAGATCGGTGGCATGTAAGGACTCGAACCCGGGACCTCTTGATTCCGAGTCGAGCTGCCGCTACGCCACACGACCCCACGACCACGACCGTGATTTCTCTATGGCTACTTACTCTGGCCAATAATTATCCCTATTTGGCCAATATTGTCCCTAGGCCTGTCCCTCTCGTCTTCTACATATACAGATACTTTCTATACCCGTCCCGCCACTGAGTACTAGGGATCTTGAGATGACCTGGGGTCGTGTGGCGTAATGGTAGCGTGTTCGGCTCGGAACCAAAAGATCTCGGGTTCGAATCCTGCCATGTCACCGATCTTGTATCCTTGGGAAAGGCACTTTACACGACTTTCCTCACTTCACTCAGATGTAAATGAGTACCTAGCTTTAGGTAGGGATGTCCCTCGGATAGGACGTTAAATGGAGGTCCCGTGTTTGGGGAGAGCCACACCCCACGCACGTTAAAGAACCCAACGCACTTATCGAAAAGAGTAGGGGACCTTCCCTGTGACAGGTTGTGTGAGTGCTTCAAACCTTAGCGCAAAAACAGTGATTTATATTCCAAACATAACGACTTTGGCGATCTCTAGGCCCTCTCTCCGCACTCCGACCAATTTCAGGTCGCAGAAAAGAGCGCTATCAAGTGGAATGGGGGTATAAGCAACCCAATGAGTCTGGTAGAGGCTGTGTATTTGACGTAGTCAATGGATGAACATCAACAGGACGCAAGTCGGCTGGCAGAAAAACCAAATTCCCATTGAAGAGTCACGGATGACTTACTTAATTTTGCATTTTTGTATCATCGTTTATGTATAATACCATAAGAAAGAAAGAAAGAAAGAAAGAAAGAAAGAGAGAGAAAGAAAGAGAGAAAGAAAGAAAGAAGGAAAGAAAGAGAAAGAAAGAAATAAAGAAAGAAAGAAAGAAAGAAAGAAAGAAAGAAAGAAAGAAAGAAAGAAAGAAAGAAAGAAAAGATGCGCATGCGTGTACGTACTCTGCTTCATGTTGGCCCATTCCTCCGCAGTGTGTCTGACGTCATCAAAGTCTAAACCAGCCAGGACGAAAGCGAGGCGCACCACTTCTCCCCTGCCCTTCCCATCGAAGTAGTGAAACCTGAAGGACTAGAAGAAAACCAGACTGACTTAGAAAAAAACTCTATTTTACACAAGTTTGAAGTGATGTATGTCAAAAGCGTGAATGGCGTTCTGTAGACATTTGTCCAAGGTATCCCCATACCGAATTTCAGGTCATTTGGCTTTAGTACTAGGGCTCCAGATCCCAAAATGTATATTTTTGTTACTGAAAAAGGAAAAAAACAACAACAAATAAAACAATTCTAAAGGCCTGTTTTAAAAACGTCTAGGGTATTAGCCCACTGTGCCTTCATGCCAAATTTCAGGTCATTTGGCTGAAAAATGGCTGAGTTGAATCCATTTAAAGAAATTGCAGGAGAAGAAGAAACACGAGGGAAAACAATATATTTCATCCATACCATGGTATGGACTGTAATATAACTACATAATGTCGTCTACTCGGTATGATCACATGGGCTTGTATCTCAATTGTGATATCTAGAATATTATAAGAATTTTGTCTTTTAAATCACATGCATTCAAATGAATGACCGTTTCGGGCTTGTGTGTGTGTGTGTGTGTGTGTGTTTGTGTGTGTGTGTGTGTTTGTGTGTGTCTGTCTGTCTGTGCATTTGCAACACCTAGTATACGCCACAAATGTAGTGTTGCCACACATCCTCTGCGCTTCATTTTTTGCCTATGGGACCAGAACGATGGCAAATCATGGGTAAGGGGATGAAGTCTGCTATCTCCCATTGCCTCCCTACTATATAGCCAAAGTAAAATATCGGAACTTGACATGAATTTCTAATCGCCATCCGCATGTGAAACCAGCACAGTTGATCTGAGATGTTTTGTGGGAAACACTTATCCTCCCAAGTTGTTTATTCACCTGAAGTGGCTAAACACTTAATTGGAACCTAATCCTCCTATTCTAACGTATACAAGTCGGTTAATACCATAATTGTATACGTACTCAGGGTGGGTTTCAAACGCCCATCGACCCTTGACAGACCTCTCCGCAGACGACTTTTTGATCGTAGCGACAAGCTTCCAGGGATGTGAACCGGAAAAGGATTGTTTTCTTTATGTTTTGTATGGGTGGCGTGTTTTCTTTGAGGAAATCTTGTACTGTTTGTTTTTCTTTGGTTTAAAGAGGTGTCCGTGATGCCGATTACAAAACCCCGGGGCACCGCAGTGCATGCTGGGTGAGGTCAGATGTCATGTGGGAAAGCGACATAGACACGACAAGTACATGTATGTTGTTTTGTGTCAAAGTTGTAAAGAATAGTTAGGCCACACCAATGTAATTTGTTGGTTCTCGGATTTTTTTCAGAAAAAAATATGAAGCGACAGGGCGAAAAAAACCCAGGTCAAGGCATCCCCTTATAGCCCAAAATGCTACGATAGGAGCCATGAAGTCAACACAAAAGGGTGGGTTAATACTTAAACAATGAATTTTTAACTTTTAATCAAACCACTGCATTGATAGATGGAAAAACTGTAATAACTAGGAAGAAAGGGACTTTTCTTAACTGTTGGGGGCAAAATATGAGCATTTTTGCGTTCATTCAGAACCAGAATCTTTTTTTGGGCAAATCAGAAAAAAAATGAAGAGGCGAATCCGAGAACCAACAAATTAAATTGCTGTGGCCCTAAGAAAGAAATATATCATTGCTATCTTCTTTTTAATGACTGTATGAAAACCATCCATGTAGTGAAATATTATTAACTTTGATTTTACTACGGCGATGGCAAATGATGTGCGTATTACACTTTGTAGAAGCATATCGTCTATTTCAGGAAAGTGGAAATCAGATTATTCAACGTCTAATGCAAAACCTCTCAGTTTACGACCGCTCTGTCAAAAATCACAAGTGATAGTATCAATAAAAAAGATGCACATATTATAACTGTTGGTGATAATGGTTTACATGGGTATCCGCAGTTCAAGCAAAATGTATGTGTATCAATTAACACTAAGAAAACACCCAAGCAACTTCATCCACCACACAGCACGAAAAGAGACATTTAAGCAAACTTTCCGCAATATGTAAAGAAGTATTAAAGTTGAGAAAATATTTCAGTAGACTTTGCGACTTCGTAAAGGCTGCTGAAAGGCAAATTCCGCCTTTCCGTCACCTTTCAGTGTGCTTAAATACGACGTAAACATTTCATATCTTTACGCTTCCTTTACAAATCCGTAAATATAACTAATACAGACTAGTTGACTTCATGTATAAATTGTTGTCGATCTACATCACAGATCTTGACAGACGTTGCCTAACCACAATAGAAGTTATCTCCAGTAAAAAAAAAAAACACGCAGGTGCAAGTAAAAAAAAAACAGACCGCGAAAAGTTGTTAAAGAGTAATTTGGAAGAGCGGCGGCTTTTCTCTCCAACTCGTTTGGCAGAAAGATGAACGCAGCCATCCGCACCCATTCATGTCGAAAATTATTAGCAATGCGTCTTCTTAGCACCTGATTACGCCGCTTCATCACTCACCGCTCCTTTCTATATCAGTTAGGAAAATCCACGCTATATCTTACTCGCGTGATCGACCGAAAGCTGCAGCAGTTCTTTGTAGGAAGGATGTTACAGCCGTACCCGTCGTCATCAATTGCACGCCATTACCGCTGACGAGGGAAATTAATGTGCCAATTTTGACTCGCCAGGAGACATCGTCAGATAAGAAGGGCAATACATTCTGGTCGTGTAGAGAGTTGTCTTTTCCCGCCTAAATGCCTATGCACCTTGGCAGTGACTAAACAGGCCGATAAACGTTAAGCACCAGGCTTACAAGAGACAAGCATCTGTCGACTGAAAGGGGAGCGCGGTAAATAGACGGCGTGGGGTGAAGGGCCCGTTTAGAAGCAATGAGTGCTATCTGAGTGAGTTTTAATGAAATGACAGCAGAGTTTTCACCTACAATTAATCTTTCCCCCCAAGATGTCGTTGGCGGAAAAGCGCAAGCCGTTCGATAGGGTTCTGTCGGCCCGAGATACCCGCCTAAATGGGGAAAACATCGACCGCCGGCATTACACCCTATCTGGCAAATTTATCTACATTTTGCCACTCGACTTCAATATATTGGGTCATAATTTTCAGGCTCGGAGCTTCAATTGACTGTGTGGTGATCTTCCCTCAGTAGAGTCATTCCGCGGAGGCTGCCGTGTTGATGAACAGTTTCCTATAGCCATTTCAGCGTCATTCCAGCAAAATAGCCCATTCAAACTGATAAGGACCACGCATGTTTTTCGATAATACACAATAGCAAACAATGCGGGGCTGTGCACAGAGGACGGGTTTTCAGACGGAGCGAGATGGGACTCTTTAACACTTGTCTAGTTTACCGAGCTCGTTAACACTGGGAGTGAATACCCAAGGGTTTGCCAATAGGGCCATTTGCCCCGTAATGTTCAGCCAAAAAAGGCTGAAACGGGAAATGAAGGAAAAACCATTAGCGCATACGCTACACCTGAAACTGGCTCGTACTGACAAGCTTATATAGTATACGACAAAGTGATCACCGAACATGAGCCAAACAGCACTTACAGCGAAAAAAGAATGGACTGTTAAACTTTGATAAAGTTTTGGAGTTGATACAAACAAAAGATACTTTCAGTTAGATTAGAAAAAGTTTGTAGACCGGCCTTGTAATGTTTGTTTTTTTTTCACACAAAACGTATAGTTTTAGGGGTTTCTCTGATCTAGTCATTAGAATAATACCAAGCAATGATTGGCATCCGATCAACATCGATGGGTAATTCTGACTTTTAGAATGTGAATACATGGGAATAAGTATATACCTATCACACAAATGTAAAACGAAAATGTATGAATATATTTAACAGCATAAGAGTGGTCACTAGTACTGTTTATGTATCACCAAATAGTTTTGGTTGCGTTTGGATGTTATCACAATGCGTTAGTGTTTGTCAATTTTTGCTTTTTACGAAAATATGCTGAATAAGTAAGCAATAAGTTATAGGATGACGGCTCCATGAAACTAATTGAATACTTATAATTACGTGTCTAAACCAGCAGCGATACTTGAAAGCAGGGATACAAACGCATTTTCAAATTTGTTCTTAAAGGCATCCAATGCAGTTTTTAGGGCTTGGAAACCCGATTTTTCAAAGTCAATATTGTACTCACTTTTCTACATACTAAGTTGAAATCACACTATCCCAATGTATATTAACCCTCATGGAGCAAAAATACCCCAAATTCTGACGGAAAACGGTTACTGGAAGGGCCCTGGGCTGATTTTTAGGGCACTACCCACAAAATAAAGGACTCATCTTGGGGCTTGTTTCTGCAGTTTTAAAACTTAAAAGCCCAAAGTATGAAATGCTGACTCAATGTGAAGCAGTATGTGTCAATATCATACAGATTGCCTTATTCAGAATATTTCCAGTTTTCATGTCCTCACAAAATAAAGGACTCATCTTAGGGCTTGTTTCTGCATTGATTGAATATTGATTGAAATGTGCTAATGTGAAGCAGTATGTGTCAATATCATAAAGATTGCCTTATTCACAATATTTCCAGTTTTGTTGCTCTGAAATCGCATTAATGAATAATGCCTTTAATGTAGAGACACAAATATGTGCACTTAGTGTAACGTTAGATATATCTTTTTGCAGCTGTCAGCTACACCAAATCAACGTGTATAAGATCCCTATCATGCTAATTAAAGAAGAATTATAGACGCAATATACAACGGTGCGATTAGAATTCAATTTTGTGCTTATTTAATCTCTTAATTACTTACCATATTAGAGTCTCCCTCCTCGTGTGTAATTAGCGTTGGATGATAGATGAATTATGTTTAATCTTCATATTTTCAGAAAGGAATCTTATGGAAACCCCTCTGGGCTACAAGTCGGCTCTAATTAAGTTTCTGTAATTGGTTCTGTGCTTCTATTGGGGAACATAGGGTCAAATTGATGAGGAAATTTGTTGATGATATATTATTTTCCTTGTGGTATATATGACATCACGTACATATGCCGTTGTCGCTATAGGATGTAGCTCGTTACAGGCATCCAGTGCAGTGTTTAGGGCTTGGAAACCCGATTTTCGCAATATTCTAGCCATTTGAGTTGAAACCATACACTACAAATGTATATTGACCCTCAAGGCAAAACTTCCCAAAATTCTGACGGAAAATGGTCACTGGAAAGGCCTTGGGCTGATTTTTAGGGTACCACCCAGAAAATAAAGGACTCATCTTGGGGCTTGTTTCTGCAGTTTTCAAAGCCCAAAGTATAAAATACTGACTCAAAACGTGCTAATGTGAAGCAGTATGTGTCAATATCACAGAGATTGCCTTATTCAGAATATTTCCAGTTTTGCTGCCCTGAAATCGCATTGGATGCCTTTAAAAGCGATATTTTGCAAACATGACATATGAGGATTTAAACGTTACATTTAATGTTTTGTTACAATCGAGGTGAGGTAGTAGGTAATAGATGGGAAATATACAAAATCAAATACAAGTGATTTATCAATTGACAAAAAGTCGCCCAGTAGTCAGGGACCCGTTAATTTTATTCCAAAGTGACCTGTGACATACCGACTAGACACAACGCAAATAAATACTACGGTCCGTATAATTAATTTTTCCCATCTTTTAATTTTTTAATTGAAATTTCAGTGAATAGCTAAATATACTTTGGGCATTTTAAAAAGGCATCCAATGCAATTTATGGGCGGCAAAATAAGTCAATTTTCTGGCCAGCCTTTTAATACAGTAAGTTAAGTCAATCCTATTCCATAGCATACTGATATCTGTAAGGCAAAAATGCGAAGACGCTGACAGAAAACGGTTGCTCGCTTTATATTGTATATAGGCTACTAGTTTTAGGATCTTTTAGCTATTTATGAGCGGTACTAAGAAAATAAAGAGACGCCTCACCTGTAGCTTGTTTTGAGGCTATTTCAAATGCTTTAAATATGAAATGATGATGAAATAACAAGAAGTAACAGTAACTGTCAATTATTAGACAGATTTCCTCATCCAGCATTTTTTCCCGCCCTTTGGATGCCTTGAAGACTCATAGAAAAGATGTGTTGTTCCCTTTCCTTTCTTGAACTGAGCCGAATTTCTCATATACTTAATGTTAATGATTTTTTTTCTGTAGCCTCTACCAGGCTTCGGGGGGCGGTTGGAAAGAGTAGAAATCAACCAAAGAGAGATAACATGCCAGGGGAGTTGGTATGCTGGAGAGAACAGTTTGCCACACCCGAGCGGCAAACTGTTCGTTTTGGCATGCTATCTCTCTATTTGGCCGATTTCTATACTCTTTCAACCGCCTCCCGAAGCCTGGTAGAGGCTACTTTTTTCTGGCCGTGGAGACGAGGTAGCAATATTGAAGGCTTCCGTCACCAACATGCAACTCTAACCAGGCCTGACCATAACTTCTCGCTAAACGCCAGTTGTACAGCAAGCAGCGTATTTCCGTCTACAACCCTGCCTAATATGCGAGGCATTCTCCGTCTCAATGTGATCTATTACACATGCTTTATGACCACTTGAACACTGCGGCTCAGCTGGACCCAATACTAACGTATAACAAGGCATCGTCACCACATCACACGATCAAAGCATTCTTGACATGTTCGCCCAGAGCCGTGTTATTTTGTTTACCCTCCACTTGCGCCACTTAATATTCCTGTAGTAAGGACGGTGACCTCAATCGGGGTGTTTTGTTCGCAAACAAACACAACGAGTGGCCATTGTAGTAAAGTTGGTCGCTTGTTTGGATACACACTTCGAACGGGAAGCACAAGAAGATGGGTGTTTGTAGACTACAGATGAATGATCTCTTTACCCTGCTGTGGAGGATCTACAATTTGTAGTTTGTTTGCTTCCTTAGGCCACACCAATTCAATTTGTTGGTTCTCGGATTCGCCTCTTCATTTTTTTCTGATTTGCAAAAAAAAAAAAAAAAGATTCTCGTTCAGAATCAACTCAAAAATGCTCATATTCTGCCCCCAACAGTCGAGAAAACTTATTTTCTTCCGAGATCTTACAGTTTTTCCATCTATCAATGCAGTGGTTTGATTAAAAGTTCAAAATTCATTGTTGAAATTTTAACCCAGCCTTTTGTGTTGACTTCATGGCTCCTATCAACGCATTTGGGGCTACAATAGGATGCTTAGACCTGTTTTTATTTTTTATTTTTTTCGCCCTGTCGCTTCATACTTTTTTCTATAAAAAAATCCCAGAACCAAATTAAATTGGTGTGGCCTTGTCGTTTTGGCAACATTTGGCTTGGCAACACTTCTTGTGCATACAAACAGCGGACGCGAGCACACAAACTGATGACATAAGCATAAAAGATGATGGGAAAATTTCTCCTCATTATATTTCGCACAATTTATAAAGCCTTTAGAAGTATACTCTATACAATTGGTTTGTAAGTTAAACGGCTACATGCAAGTAAGATGCACAGACGATTATAGTCTTTTCGAAAGTTGGCAATGATTGGATCACAATAATGTTTTGTAAACTGTTTCTATAACTTAAGTTGATATATGACAACTAGCAGGACCGTTGTGGCGTTTTTAGGCACAGCTTGTCGTGAGTTATGATGAAATCATTCATCATAATGAGAACTTTATTTAGTAGAATTAATGATCTGAAGTATGTATAACAGATTGCTCAAAGGAGTAAAAAACTTCATATAATTTTTTATCACATTTATATATATTTACAATATGCCAACGATTTGAAAATCATCGTGTATGTGTGTGTGTATATGTGTGTGTATGTATGTATGTATGTACTGTGTGTGATTGTGTGATTGTGTGTGTGTGTGTGTGTGTGTGTGTGTGTGTGTGTGTGTGTGTGTGTGTGTGTGTGTGTGTGTGTGTGGTGAGTAGATGTGAGTGTGTGTGTGGTAAGTAGATGTTAAGTGATAAATTATTGTGTAACATGCAGTTTTGGGTTGCTGTCAACCGTTTCTATGGATGTATATTTTTGCTATACATGTATAAGAAGTTAATCTGTCAATCACACAGACTAACTGTCACACGGGCCGTGACGATCTCACCTTTGACTTGGTCTTGGGTTTGGCTTCTTTTTGCCGAGGTGTGGAACTTCCACTTCCCATGGTTGTCCTCTTCAACGGCTGACCCTGGGAGGAACCTAATACAATGAATTGATACAACAAACGCAAGGGTGACAGAGGTCAGGAGACTAGTATCATACTTTCTCTTAAAGGCACCCAAAACAATTTCAGGGCGGAAAAACTGGAGTTTCAAAGTCAATTTGGGTCAGTTGGTAGCGCCTTTAATCCCCCCCCCCACTGTTACAAATGTTTAGACCTTTAGAACTAGTAGTATATGTGATGTGTCAAAACCAACATGTTGATTCATTCATAAACTTCTAATAGGCTAATTCTTTGGTATCCACGCGTCTATTTCTATGTTTAGTTATCGGCTTACGAAAAGCGCTGTACTTTTGTTGTGTCAATAAAGTATTGTATTGTACATGTACAACTACATGTACTCCCGACATGATGATGATGATTGTATACCGTAGCGGGTTTCGCAATGATACCGAAGAGTGACCGTACGCACGTACGTTGCCGCAATAATTGCCTAATAATGACGAATTCGTTGGGCCTCTGATTTAGACAAGGGTAAATGAAACCAAGGTATGTACTCATACCATTACCATTATAACCGGGTTAATTGTGACAAATGTACGGGTACCCTTGGACCTTGTACACAAAACTCGATATAGAGACACGTGTGGCAAGCAGAACGTCACATACACCTGTTAGAAATTATATCTCTATTGATGAAAAATAATTCTGAAAAACGTTTTTAAACGCCGTTTTGGGTCTATGGCTAAGAGTAAAAACATGTCTTTTTAAAACGAATTCGAATGCTGTTGTGATATCGAGAAAATTGGTGCGAATGTTACGCCGAAAGGCGGTTATACCGGCTGTACAGATACAGATACAGATCGAGATGGAGATTGGTTGTCAAACTCATTAGTATAGAACGAGTGAGTTGTACGAAGCTACTTCAAACCCATTTTGTTGCCTTGCCTATATTTTCGAAACACAATTTCAGCATTGGCTACAACACACATGGCTACGTGAAACATGCAAAGAATATTTGCATATCTGAGATTTTGTGCGACGGTACGATATAATATTATTTTGGCCTGTTCTACTAGTAACAGTAAACAGGTAGGATATTGAAATTTCTATTCCCATGACTCTGTAAGAATATTTCTTGCAGCTAAGACCAGTCCAGATGATGCTAAATGATACTTTATTAATACTGGACGCTGCTCATGCACTTTAGATGTAAAATAATTAATAGCACTCAGCTTCTATACATTCTATCATGTATATATCAAACCGTGAATTTTTTCTCTCCCTGCCTGTCACTACAGAATATGTGAAGTGTTCTAAACCTGTGCTGTCAAGCACAGCAAGAGATCTGAGATTCCAAAATCTCCGGGAATTATCATCATGCATAATGTTCACAACAACTGCTGACAAATTCAGGCATCACAATTATAATATATACACAACATACCCCCCCTCTACTGAATGTAATGTGGTATAGCCTGGTGGACAACTACTGCTGTTGGTAGACCACATACAGCGCAAGGGTGTCGAATTATTATTTTTTTCAATACATGAAAATACAGATACAAAGACAAAAAAAAAACATCGTTTGGACCCAATAACTAATCATATATGCCGAAAATCACAGAAATCCGTCAAACGTGAGTTACAGCTGCGAACACAAAAACACGACCGAAAACAGTACCTTTTCCCTGAGGTAAAAATCTGACGGATTTTGTCCAAGCTTTACCCACCTGAGTAGTACGTGTTTCTGCGGCTTGCGGTCACGAACTAACCTGCCGGACAACACACCCTCCCGTGTCGCCTGGCGTGGCCTGGTCGAGATAACACCCCGTGTTTTCCCGCCATCACCGTTGGCAACAAATTTGACCAAACACACACACAGAGCGGGCCGGGAACACTACTAGTGGTTGTGTAGTTTTCAGTACAGGTGCTCCATTCGTTTGCCTTCCGGACTTACGCAAACTCTTCACTGAAGAGAGAAGGAAGTAGTAGGTTGGTCCGCGTCACTAAGAGTTTTAGGTTGTCGTGGCAGTTTTTAGTTATAGCCATTGTTATAAAGTGAGTTGCACATGTACAAGCAAATGAAATAGGAAAGAGAAATATTCTGAAAATCATTTGAAACGCAAACTATAGTTCCTTGTGTAGGCACATTTGACACAAGAACACATACTCTACTAATATAGTACATTGTGTAGAAACATTTGATACAAAAACGCATACTATACTTCCCTGTGTAGGCACAATACGTGGTAGAATGGCGAAACGGAATAGAACGACCAAACTAGGCAATAAAAATGACCATAACAAATGACAAACTTTCAAATACACATGTATATATTTACAAAACGTCTCCAAATCTCGTCAACGACACGTCTTATTTCGTCTTGCTAAATTTGTTTTCCCCCCTCCCCACAAAAAAATGTTAAAAGGCTACGCAGTATTAAACATACACATCGATATCTTTGTGGGATAATCCTTTGTTAATCCGCTCTAAGTACGCTCAACGGCCCTCCGGACAATCTATCCACCCGTCACTGCACCACAACTCTTGTTCTCTCTACAAAAATATTTGTATTCTGACGTCAACTCAGTTCGACACATCAGGAAAAGAACTCTCAAAAAGCCATTTGTCGGGATAATATCCTCCATCGGTTGCTATGTTTACAAAACATTTGTTTAGGTACGTGTTCTCAGTGATAGGAGGCATTGTTTAAACTGTCACAACAAGCCCCGGAGTGGATGGATAGTGGACAAACATTAGGAAGAGGACACATGCCCGTAGCCAGGATTTTGAAGGGGGGGGGGGTCTTCCCACTGCTTGAGGGGACCAGCGAGGGGAGGGGGGGTCCGGGGGCATGCTAGCCCGGGAAATTTTAAAAAACAAACCTTCTGAAATGGCATTTCTTGCGTTTTTTGAGACGATTACAAAGAAAAAAAAATCAGATAACTTTTTATTCAATAACAGAGTGAGCAATTTTATTACGATTCCAGCCCCGCTGGTGACACGAATCAGTCCGTCTTTTAAAGAAAAATCTTGGACCTTTAGATAAAAAGTGGACCAAAAAGTGGATATTTAAGTTCGTCCGAGAGGTTTGGTCATAGTTGGCCGGTGTTCGCGAGTAGGTCAGCGGTGTTCGGGGGTACGTCAAATATTACTCTAATTTAACACAAAATCGATCTGATTCGTATAGAAAGATAGGCGTGGCCTAAATCTGGTCAGACGACTCCCGAACTTCAGCCGATTTTGGTTGTTTGGTGGTCGTGGGAAGGTTCTGAATGTGTGACAGGACCCTTGTGTATAGTAAATCGGCTTGGTATTGAAAAAGAAAGACTGGACATTCCTGTCTAAATCTATGTGTAGAGTTTGTATCTGGCAACTTTACGTTAGAATTTTTAGAGGTAGGGGATTAATCTGGAAAGTATCATTAAATTATCACTGAGTGTGGTTCAAAATTCAACCATTCCTTGCTAAGTTGTGCCTACTCAGAAAAAAGACAACACCCGTGGAAGCTTATTTACAGGTTTCATTTCAACATGGTCTTGATGGTAGTTTTATACCAGTATATATGAAGAATCCGAGTTTGGAACATCATTGGGAGATATTGGAATTTTTTTCACTACTTTGAATAATCACGAGATTCGAAAGGTATTGACTAATTCTTCGAAATGTTTATGATATATTTGCTTTTATGTTGACATAAGCCTGCAATGATGAATAATTCAGTTTCCTTGTGGTCACATTTTTATATCATATCATATCATATATTTCCATATCTGAAGAATTGACTTCCAAATAAAAGCAAAAAAAAAATTAACATCTAAAACTGCATGAAATATAAACGCTCTTCCACTATACCTCCTTTACAAGATTTTCTTTCGTAGTCATTGTGTTAAAATCACAAAATCACGGGGTTCTGTAGGCATTAACTCTCGTTGAACAACGCAGAACCACGCGAGACTTGACATGAATGTTCAGATATCAAAACAAACCGCATTTAAATGCCCTTTAGAGTATAATGGACAATTATATTCATAACACACCAATTTATATACTTATAGCAGTGACAATACATCAATGACCTATCGATGTCGCTATGACAGAAATGATACTATTTTAGAATTGATATTATTGACTTGTAGAAAAGTCATAGAAGTAAGTTGGTCTTCAACAAAATAGCGCTGCTTCTTATTACTCCGTGAAGGAGGTCAGGACCTCCGGACGGAGTGTTGTAATCGGCTGATTTTTCATGTTCGCAGTCAAAACACTGGGTTCTCTTTGTGTAATCGGCACGCAATTTTATACGCCGTCTGCGGGCATGCCCGTGTTGATGCACGAATGTGTATTTTTGCCGTTGCTGCTTTCGCGGTCAATGTAATATCGCAGACGCACCCCTACAATTACGAGGCGAATTGGAATGGTCCAGAAAAACGCGTTGTTTGGAATAGCAGTGGGGTTCAAAAAAGTTCATGCAGATACGGGGTGGTTTTTATAAGTGGTTCCAGATGTTTTTGCCCATGGTTAAGAGATGCCAAGTTTTTTGGAAGATGTTCGCAGCCAAAACGCATTCTTCCGTACGTCGCATTTCTGTGTAATTTCGCATGTGGTGTTGCATTATGTCCGGGATGATGCACGTCTTTTTATTTTTACCGTAGCTGTTTTGATATTGGAGTAAATGCTTATTTTCGAAACATCCCCATTTCTTTGAAATGGTTTCGTCCGTTTATGCAACTGTTACGTACGTATACTGCGCTAATGACGACCAGTCGCGCTGTCCTGATACACCGCGAATGTGCGAGTGTTCCCTGTAGACAGTCCCGGGAGTCATTTTTTTGCACATTCCAGGAGCCAAACCAAAATACGTTCATGAACCGAGTCCAAAAAACCGAAACGTGAAAATCGGATGATCGGACCTGATGTACATTTCTCTTTCTATAGATTGTACACACAATACACACATCTTTAGATAATCTGGCCATGGCAGGTTAAAAAAAAAGTAACCCTGAATCATACTAGATTAGCGTAAATGCATGTTAATGCGTTCAAAACAAGAAAAAAATTGTTTCCGGGTATTAATCTCTTGAATCACGGCGCTGAATATTGACGCAAAAATATTTCGGGCATCGCGCGCCCTTCCCGCGTCACGTGTAGGCATCTCGCATCTCTGATTGGTTGTTGCGTCTTAAGATGACTGAGCCGACGCGCGTTTAAACAATTTTTCTTTGTTCGATTTATCACACTTCACAGAGAATTGTCGCCAATGGCTACTTCTTTTTGTTGCAATATATAATACTTCACGGAGAATTGTCGCCTATGGCTTCTTGTTACGTGTTCATAATCCATTCACTTGTAGCGTACACAGGAGACGAAATTTAAAATTCCACTAGCATAATGGCACAGTACATTGTAGTGTAGTTACAGTAAGGCTCGAAATTCATTTTTAGTAATAGGTGCACTGGTGCACCCAACCTAGAAAAAACCTAGAAGTGCACAAAACATTTTGGGGGTGCTCCGTGTAAAACCAAACCTATGTATAGATCTTACTGCTCCTCTTCTGAGTCTTGAATCTGAAATGTGAGCTAAGTTCAAAATCTTACACAAGTACGTACTACAACAAAGATTTTATTATATATTTTTCTGACACTTAGATGCCAAGAATATACTGTTTTAGATATTTGATATGCACAAAAATACCAGTGCACCCAAAGAAGAAACACTGGGTGCACAGCTTCAATTTTGGGTGCACTTAGGTGAACATGCACCCAGTATTTCCAGCCCTGTTACATCTAATTAAAGATGAAGAATCTAGTTGCGATGTAAAACGATAGCTCATTGGCTGAGGCACAGTAGCTTGGTTATTCAGGTATGTCTAGTCTACTCCATTATCCTTGTCATTTTCCTCTTCACTTATGTTTAAAAAATCAGCTTCTTTTTTTTTCCTAATTTGAACTTTGATGAATTTATTTTTCAATCCAGATTTGAGCCTACCGATGCCACATTATTTAAATAACGTTTGTACAATGGCTAGGATAATAACCGAAACCTAAGTTATACTTTAAAGGCATCCAATGCGATTTCAGAGCAGCAAAACTGGAAATATTCTGAATAAGGCAATCTTTATGATATTGACACGTACTTCTTCACATTAGCACATTTCAATCATTTCATACTTTAGGTACTTAAAACTGGACAAACAAGCCCCAAGATGAGTTCTTTATTTTCTGGGTGGTACCCTAAAAATCAGCCAAGGGCCCTTCAAGTAACCATTCTCCGTCAGAATTCTAGGTATTTTTGCTCCATGAGGGTTAATATACAATGAGGTAGTGTAGTTTCAACTCAGTATGTAGATAAATGACTAGAATATTGACTTTGAAAAATCGTGTTTCCAAGCCCTAAAAACTGCAATGGATGCCTTTAAGAAAACTCTCTGAAGAATAACATAAGTCTCTCTATGTTGTTACCCTGGCGTAACTAACTGAGCCATCACACTAAATGTTTCTCAAGTTTTCGCTATTTGACAGCCCATTGTGGACTGTATGGAAGAAATGGACCAAGAAATGAAGCCTCAGTATTAAGACATGTGGTCCGTGCAATCCTGATTACGTGCTGACGTCTTTATTCCAACCGTCAGCGCGGGCCATTTTGGATTCTGTGAAAAGTCGCCCGCGTTCTTTAAAAAAAAAAAGCCACCGTAACCCTATTTTGCGCGTCGGTAAAGACACCATGGCACCCCGACCCTACTGTATTATGAAGCCTGGCCTGGGTTTGAATGGTATCGGAATGGGGGGTGTTCACCTCAAGCCATTTCCCGTGGCTCCGGTCTTATCGCCGGTCGACTCGGACCAATTTCTGTGGTGTCAAGTCCTCTCCGAGAAGACCTCCATCATCTAACTTCCAGCCCGACCACGCCGCGTCAAACAAAACACTTTCTGACTGCTGGATACGACCGCGCAAAACTTTGTATCATCTTCAATTATAGGCGATGTTACGTACGTACGCGCTAGCGCCGTGTGGTATTGATATTCTTTGCTCATACGCGGTATGACTTCGTAGCTGCTCTCATAAGTAACTCTGAATCCCTAATTTGTTCGCGAATTGTTGGCGTATGAATGTCATCAGGTATTACTCACGCTCCCTTTCCCCCTTTATCGCCGCCACAGGGGGAGCCTATAATCTTCGATCCTGAATAAGCAAACCGCACAAGAATCACAGAAAGCCAACTCTCGGGCTCTCTTTATCACTTCCTTCATATTCCGGAGTACAAGCCGGTATCACAACCCCTTCTAATGTGACGAATGGTCCGACGCAAACGGCGAAAATTAAGTTTTCTTATCGCGTTATTGCTGAAGGGACTCCTTTCGTACGGGATGATTGCGCCATCTGTCTCCGTCCCAAGCAACAAAAAACTCCCAGTCAATACGCACGGCGTAATTGTCGGGTGCTCTTCGGGAGCCAAACAGTTAACAATCCCGACTTTCCAGGGCCATGGAGAAATTACAGGTTGGAGCGTGAACAATCTGAATATTATCTCTGCTTGACAAACCTCGGCGACTATTAGGATCGCGCCTGGGGCCACGCTAAATCACCTCTTTCACAGTCATAATTATGCGGTCAATCGAAGCTCAAAAGTTGCCACTATAACTACGTCTTCCTCTGCGTAAGTGGCAATTTTGGCATTATCTCTCTCTCCCATGCCCATCCTCTGCGGACGGCGGATCTGCGGCGTGCAGAGATCTCGCTACTCCCTGAAGTGGACCATAATTAAGAGATAGGTTAGTCCATCAACGCAGTCATTAAGCGCGGGTAATTTGTTTTCGGGGTGTTCAGAACGTCCTTTTCTTACAAAGGGACTTTTTAACAACAGAACTCGCTCGACCGGGCTACCGAACACGAACCAACGTTTCAGCAGATTTCAAACGCGCCCCCCCTGCCAAAAAAAAAAAAACGATTGACATTTTGAACAGTAACCCCGTGGTCTCTGAGGCGCTACATTCTAACTGTAAAATAACCCGACTTGTATATTGGGGGGAGAAAGTCTCCAGTGGATTGCAACGCGAAGGAAAAGGATATACATCAGAATTCCACAGTAAATGCTTCTAACAAGGCGATTCTAAAGACCGCTTTTTTACCTCCGGGCAACTTGTGATCACCAAGGACCTCTCTATTTCCCTTTCAAAAAGAGAAAGCCACATGTGTCGTGTGCGCAACGAAAGCAATTACATATTTTTCTCTCTCTGAAAAGTTAAGGTGAACGAAATGCTAGTAATTCCTACCGGGGAAGTGATACAGGTTCTTACGGGGTATTAAGGGTGGATTTCGGGGAGGGTTTCTCTCACATTTTGCGGCGCAGTTATCCAGATTCTCCCGGCTCCATCGCTACATCATAACGTTCTTTAGTTGGCCAAACGGTCGCTTATCTCTTGCGATGGTGCCTGCCAATATTGCCACACGTTAAGATAACCATCGCGCGTTTTCCGCCCGTCGCATTCAGGGGGAAATGAAAAACGCAGCCATCTACAGAGACGCCAGCTATACAATACAGTTTACACACACTCAAAACCATTTCAAGCTGTCCCAGTTGAACTGTGATTTATTATAAGGAAAGATATCAAAAACTTTTTCCTTCCCGCGCGCGGCCAACTTTTTTTTTCAAATCACAGATAGTGTTTCAAATGGAACCGTGTCAATGTACGCGCGTTTTCCCCCAGTTTTTGCCTTAATTGCTTTACCAACACGCTCCAAGCAGTTTGGTAACACTCCTAGTCCTTGTATCCAATCATGCAAGGACAGGCTTTAGCCCCGCGATTCACAAAGTC
This sequence comes from Branchiostoma belcheri, assembly GCF_001625305.1. NCBI lineage: Eukaryota > Metazoa > Chordata > Leptocardii > Amphioxiformes > Branchiostomatidae > Branchiostoma > Branchiostoma belcheri. Next base: position 517,337 of record NW_017804487.1, read on the forward strand.
CCTTGCATATTTGTCTCCAAGACAGCCCTTCGCTTGTTAGATCCTCTAAAGGCCTATAATTTAGCTATTACGGCGATCACGACTTGCTATTACTGCTCTCCGAAGCGACAAATAAAAATCGCGGCGAACAAAAACTGGATATCCCCTAAAGTCCCGCTCGCGCCCTCTCCACCGACTGGGAAGGTAAAAAGGTGTGGTAAAAGCCGTGGCATGAATATTGTAAGAGGCGGGGAGCGGGAAGGGGGACACGGTGCACATATGACAACCACTGATACGGCGACACCGCCGGCACTCCACAAAAGGCGACCAAATTGTTGTAACCAATTGATGAGCGGCTGAACTTTCTCCGGCTTATGAAAGAAAACTGAAAGCCAAATTAGTGTAATTTGTAGCATTTGTGCAGCGGGTCTCTAGAGGAAGTGGCAGCCGGGGACGGATAATTGACATGTAGCGATGACACATATAGGGCAGGCTGGAGGTAGGTCTGAACGTTATAGGGAAGGGGAAGGGGGGTTTAATTACACTTACACACAGAAATAAACGTTACGGTCCGACTACAAAATATCAAACAAGACACAGGAGTCGCCATGTCATGCTCCGACGCCATTCCCTTGTACATAGGCCAACACAGAAGAACTTTATTGCACGGCAAATGCACATGGTACAATGTATGGCAAACTACATAAAGAAAGTAACAAACAATAAAATAAATGTGTTGAATAGGACCTAATGTCGAATAAAACCTAACATATCTATATCATAATTATTCAAATAATAAGGAATAGCACAATCTTTGACAAAGTGATACAATCGAGTGGGCTAATCACAAGTTTCGGCATTTTTTCTAATAGCAAAGCAATCCTTTATATATCTACCTATTTTTGCGTTGTGGGGACCATTCCATGTAAAGATATATCCAAATATGTCTCCAACATCGAGACTCTTGAAATCTATTGAACTTGATTCGAGAAATGTAAATAGCTTGTTACGTATAACATCATATTTGGTACATTCCATTACAAAATGAAGTTCATTTTCTATATGCTTTGGACAAAATGGACAGAACCTTTGGTCAGGGGCTATATTGTAATATCTACCTGTTTCAACATTCAATTTATGGCTACTGATTCTTAATATCTCTAACGCTTTACCCATTTCTGACACAAACAACTGATGTTATCTTTACTCCATCTTCGTCTAACTTTTAATACAGCACAAAACTATGGGAAAATGGATAGACATATATGTTGACTAGAGTTATCATTTTATCATATTCTCAACCAAAAGACAGTCTTATATTAACAAACAATGCCATTCTAGCATTTCCTCATAAATTATGCAACTAAGGTCCTGATTTGAATACATTATGTTTAGTGATGTTCACCTTCACTCAACTTTCAAATACCACAAGTATGAAATTCCAGGCAGTTATCTTTACATAATTATAAAATTTTCTCATTGATTATGCAAATTAAGTCCTCATTTACATAATCAATATCTGTCTGTGTTTCTCATATTCTCAATTACCAATGTCACAAGCTTCAATAGTCCAACCATGGAATGAAGCTGGTTTATAGAATATCCCCATAAATTATGCAAATTACATCCATATTTGCGTAATTGTCAAATAATTATATCAAGCATCACATAAGCTACCTACACACCAAAAATCACGACGATCCGTCAACCGGTTCTTGAGTTACATTGAGTTGAATATTTTCAAACATATAGTCCTGTAGTTCCAGAGCAAGCCGCTAGGGGGCCCAAACTCACGTCACTTCTTCCCCAGCACAAGAGCTACCTACCATCCAAATTTCGTCACCCTAGCATGTCTAGATCATGAGATATCAAAACCGGAAGTGCAGCTGCAGTACCATAACAAGCCGCTAGGAGGTCCAAAATCTAATCATTTTGAGGTCTCATCAAGACCTACCCACCTACCAAGTATCAAGACAATCCACCAAGGCCTTCTAAAGTTATCGTGTTTACAGACACACACACACACACACACACACACACACACATACACGAACGCCTCTGAAAACATAACCTTCTTGGCGAAGGTAAATATATCTTTACATGTAATGGTCCCCACAACGCAAAAATAGGTAGATATATATAAAGGAATGCTTTGTTATTAGAAAAAATACCGAAACTTGTGATTAGCCCACTCGATTGTAACACTTTATCAAAGACTTGTGTTATCCCTTATTATTTGAATAATTATGATATAGATATGTTAGGTTTTATTAGACATTAGGTCTTATTCAACACACTTATTTTATTGTTGTTGCTCTCTTTATGTAGTTTGCCATACATTGTACCATGTGCAATTGTCGTGCAATAAAGTTCTTCTTATGTTGAAATGGGGTTCACTGTATGGTAAATTGTTAGACAAATGTATTGTTTGCAAAATGTCTCTGGGTATTTAATTTTCTAGAATGTGAACATGTCCCCTCTCTTTTTGTTTTTGAAATATTAAAAAAGATTATTTGAAAAGAAAAAAAACTTCATCTACATTATAATGTAATCCATGTTTCATATATTTTGTATCACGTATATTATATAGGTCCCTTGGTCATTGTGATGTATTTTTTTAACAAGTATTGTACGAATCATAAACATAGTATTTAGTCATAAGTTAAATAAAAGTCCTTAGCATTGTTATAAGCAATATGACGTACGTGTCAGCCATTTACTACTAACCAAGACGTTTCCATACATTGTAACTTTTACAATTCTTGTGCAATAAAGTTTGATATGATTTATGATCTATTGTCTGATTTCATTTCTCGTCTTTTCACTTTCAAAATGAAATTGTTTTGTAATCAAATGATAAAACAAGTTGTTGACTTGATATATGTAGAATCAATGTAAGGTGTACAAGTGGAGGAAGAGAAAACGAACTAGAATTTCACATTAAGATAATGTGATCATATTGCAGATTTGAATATTTCAATATTAAAAATCATAGTGATACAATAAAAAAATGTCACAAAATAAAAATACTTATATATGAAGTAAGATATGGGAAAAGTGTGCAAAGGACTATGGGAAGTCTACATTTACGTCATCAACACATATTACATAATGAGGTATAAGAAATATTTCAAATTTGATAAAAACTAAAATTACACATAATAACATGAGACAAAGTACCACATGGTAAAATCATTATCAATACCCAATATGTCAAAATTGTACTGGTTTGATTATGTTAGAAATTAGAGGCAGAACAACAACGTAATTGTATCATTATACAAAATTTGTTTTCTATTTGTAAGATTGCAATGTTTATCATGATATAATCAGAGTGAAATGGTGACGATTATGATATGATACTGAAAAAATTGGGGAACCTTTTATTTTTAGATATAATAATTGTAACTGTAACGACACCTCGTACACTCAATTCTATGTATCGTACTTGAATAAAAAAAACTTCTTCAGGGAGGCAAAATTTAAAAAAAAAGTATATATTCTAGATGAGGAAATCTGTCTGATATTGACATTTTACTGCCATTTCTTGGCACAATTTCGGCATAATTTCACACATGCACTTGAAGCATTTGAAATAGCTCCAATACAAGCTACAAAAATTACGAGAAATATGACTTTGAAATTGAGCTTTACTGTGCCCTGCAATCGCTATGGATACTTTTTTTAAAGCCAACTTAAAGAGAGTTCGAATCATCGGTAATAAGTCCGAGTGCCTATGTCTACATGTACTTTAAAGGCATCCAATGTGATTTCAGGGCACCAAAATTGGAAATATTCTGAATAATACAAACTTTGTGATATTCACACATACTGCTTCACATTAGCATCAGCAGAGAGTTAGAATTTTATACTTTAGGGGCGTTTAAAACAGCAAACACAAGCTCCAAGATGAGTCCTTTATTTTCTGAGTGGCCCAGGGCCCTTCCAGTAAGCATGTTCCGTCAGAATTTTTGCTCCATGACAGTCAATATACCATGATTGGGACAGTGTGGTTTCAGCTCACTATGTAGATAAGTGACTAGAATATTGACTTTGAAAAATCGGGTTTCCAAGCTCTAAAACCTGCACTGGATGCAGTGACATTTCCCCAACACAGATGGACTTTCATGTTATGCAGTAATCTGTTTGTGTGGACAAGGCTAAAACTTTTTGATCTTGTTTGATCCCCTGATGATATGTAAGCCGATATGTTTTGAACTGTGGAAGTGTTGTGCTTATGAGTAGGTCTCTGAGACCACTACCACTCCTGTCCATGTTTAGTATAGTTGTATCTGTATCGATATAGCCGGTATAACCGCCCTTCGGCGTAACACACCAGCTTCGCAGGCACGTGGCGTGGCGGCAGCTAGCTATATCACACCGAACGACTTGTTTCACTCAATCTTTGCACATTTGATTGCAAGAGCACTAGTTGTTTAAGCTTTCTAGTGATGATGCCCCAACTGTGCTTGGTGGCAACGAGTTCCAGTCTACGATAATTCTGGGGAAATACGAGTTTTTGAATACCTCAATTCTTGGTTGTACTGACAACGACCAACTACTTCCTAAACTACCAACACCACCCAAAGTTTGCTGCTTGAACGAGCTTTTGAAAAGTTCTAAACATTCCTGGAAACGGCCCTTCCACTAAGTTTACGGGGACTATTTTGGTCGAACATCTGTCGACCTCTCCGGAAAAAATGACCGTGAATGACAAAAATGGCGAGTCCCGTGGATAAAACAGCGCGACATTTACGCCTGGAGCCGCGGCGTAACTGCGCTGTTCCATCCCGGGCGAAAATTGAGGAAAATGAGGTGGTGTCGGACCCCGCAGGTCTTATCCCTTTAACCATAACATCCTGTCTGGGTAATTATGGACGCCGCAATCCGTAACTATCAGATACAACAAGAGGGTGATACCAGACCCGAGACAACTTAATCTACAAGAGAGGAGAAAATGGCGCTTACGGGGGTCCGAGGGACGTCAGTGTAATTTCCACGGCGTACGTTTCACCCCCCCCCCTCCCATCCCTTTTTTACGGCTAGAAAAACTGAAACGCTTGGATGGCCTAACATATGCCATTTGTGGACCATTTGGATACACTCCCCAAACACACGTCCCCCCTTGGGTACGAAAACTGAACCGCCCGTATTTCAGCAAGTGTGTTATTTTTGCATCAGAAATTTTGTAAGCCTAATACCACAAATCTGCGAAATATTCATTCCTGCGAGCCGGGTGCTTTGTTCGGGACAAATTTTCTGGCACCGGGGTCACGACGCCGGCTTTGAAACTGAGAGTTTGGGTCAGAGTCGATCGTTCTGCCAGGAAATTTCAGCGATGCCGACACATCAAGCAGCTATGTGCAATTCTCCGTACGAACAACTACAGTATACTACACCGCTCCGTCTACTAGAAAAACCGCGCATGATTTCCTAACGTCGCGTGCAAAGAACCAACTTTGAAGCCGTGAAACGAAGTCGGAAGTATTTCTAATCCTTTCCGTTTGAGCGTTTAGTGTGTTTGTGTTGGTGTGGAGTGAAGTTTAAGGAGCCCCCGACACGATATAATACGTGATGCATCGTAAATTGCAGCTCGTAAAGCCGATGACAGCTTTTCTTTTGAAGCGTTAAACCATCTCACAGCCCGCAACAGGTGGACGCGGTGTCCGGTAATGTTACCCGCGCACCATCCCTGCACAGACATCGGGCCGCTAAAAACTCTCTCTCCGACGACGGTACTTTCCGAAACCCGATCCGCGGGCGGCCTACTGCGCACGGCCCGGCTCTCCTGTCGTTTAAGATGCGAGGTATTTCACTGTACGCGCTTTTAATGGACATGTTCTGCCGAGTCCACAGCAGATAAGACGACTTGACAGCCACATCTGTTGTCCCCCGCCGTGCTCTAACCGTAACGCACATGCCCCGAATACAGCCAGCCCCGCCTGATATCTCCGTCGCCAGTTGAATTAGAATCGTCGGCTGCAGGCATCCCAATAATCAACAACACCCAGAACCAGCCAGGAAACCCAGCGGAGATCATGTGTTTCGCGTCCTCCAGGCCAGCCCAGGCTAAAATTAAATGCAAAGTTGAGTAATTGTGTTTTAATTGATGTTAATGGGCCCAGGATCCTCGCGTTACACTGGGGGTATCACTATACATGGCGACTGGTGCCCCGCGATCTTGATTAAAGTATTAAATGCATAGTTTCCCTAATTCTCTCTCCTTCTTTTATGATCCATGAAATTGTATATCCAAATAGATTAGCCAAGCGCGCTCCGGGCGATCCGTGATGCTAGGCCCACTCTCACCCCTCCAAACCCCGCTGTAAATACTCAGAAACAAGGGAAGGAGAGGAAAACTTGCCCGCCCTTCTCTGAATCTCGGTTCTTTTGATGCCTGCTAACCTTTTTAGTGTCAGAGTCTGACAGACTATACAGCGGCGCAGTCCGGGTCAGGCTAGCGACTGGCTGGCTTAGTCGGCGCGATAAACCTGGCGCCTCCGCGAACCGCCATCTGCCCATCCCGCCTATCTGTGAACACTACACGGATGCCTTCGTAATAATGTCGTTAGTGCAATTATCACTGGATAAGTGTACCACAGAACAAGCCTAACGAGGAAAGAAAAAAACAACAAGAACTTTAAATAAAAAGGGAAGGAAAACTTCAAAGGATGAGAATGAAAAGGATCCATTTGACACGCGACTCGAACGAATCTTCCCAATTCGCATCGACGATTTGGTGATTTCTCGCTTTAGCTGAGTGGATCCGGACGTGATCAGTTCTGCCCCGCCCGTGTGTGCGGTGGAGTGCCGACCCTCCCCGGACGTGTGCCCGGCACCCCGGCCCAGCCCTGCCCGTATGGACCTCATAAAGTACCGCATACCGTACCACTGGTCTGGAGACACTGCACTCCGGTCAAAAGGTCGTCCGACGACCTGTTTTCCCTTCTGAAAAAAAATCTAAAATATTCTTTCGTTTCAAAAAAACAACAAACATATCACTATCAGCGAGTTCTACCAGTTTCCATTTCCTTACTTGTAGATTCTATTTGTTCCTTTCTAATGTATCTATCTATATCTTGTAGCCGTGGACGATAAATCAAAGGAATGGTCAAGAGAGCGAAGAAAAGATAAAATCTCGATAAAACATCTTGTCAGGGGGTTGCGCTGTTAATCATTAATCATGAACGATCAATCTCTTCCTGATGTTTTCCGCAGAGTTCGGGGAGAAGTTTTGACAGCAGAATGACAATAATAAATCATGTATGAAGAAGCTACATTCTGTACCATCATTTCATTTCAAGAATGACTTCTGAGAAGTGTTGTTTTTCAAGTCAGTTCCTGGGCTTTAGAGAGTAAGGTGGATTGAAGCAGATTTCCCTACTTTTTTTTTAATTTGGCGGGCGAGGGATTGTATGTTCCTCTTGTAATAGATAAAAGAAGAAGGAAGCCAGGCTGTAACACTTTTCTGTGAATACAAGTCCAGAAGGTCCCTTGTGTTGAAAATCCTATCCAAATTGGAGGCTTGGTGTTCTCTATGTGTACAGTTCCTAGATCTGTCTACTGCTTTACTAACGAGATATATAAACCAGTTCTTCTGTCACAAAAGAAAGAAGCTCCACGTTTCTTTCTACCGTGTCGTCTTTTTCCTTTGTGACAGCATTCCATCTATTTTCGACCCCAATGAAAACGAATTTGGGTTAGGATATACTCGCCCTTTTGAAGGGTTTCCGCCCAGGTAGTTACGTATACATTCAGAAAAGTCTTCTCCAAACCAATCTTTGCACTGGTGGATGAAACAAGGGGTTAAAGAGTTTACTAGAAAGAGAAAGGGTATAAAGACTTCAATCGAAGTCAGTGAGCGTAACGGGTTGGGAAATAATAAACAAAGTAATTGTTGTGTAATGACTCAGTCATTCGAAAAAAGCATCCTGTTCTTCTACAACTGAAGATGTTCTTACAAAAGAGACTACCGCAGGAAAAGTGTGCGTAGGATACAGCTGGGTGATTTTGGGGCGGTTGTGTTTTCTTTTCAATTTCATCAACCTCGTTTTTAACTGTCCAACAAGGGCGCCTTGTCCACCACGTGTTTGACTTCGTATGAGATTCCGAGCATATTTGTGAGCTTCCTGTAATATGTGGTTAACATGTTGAAAGAAACAATGGTTAAGGGATAAAAAGAATATAATATTACATTTTCTTGAGCCTACACTGCGGTAACTAAAAACCTTGAAGTCTTTCAGAAGTCCCGCGGGTCTGTTCGTGACAAATTGCAGGTATACGTATGATTCTGGCCTGGCCATATATGGCGGAGTAATGTCATTAATCCCGTAGCAAGCGTCAGAGTTATCTCAACGTTTGACCCGAAGTATGTACCAATTTAATTGTCGGTGTCGCGGTACTACTGGCTTCTTTCATCGAGCCGAGGGAACTAGCTTTAACACGACACAGAAGGGGGAGGGTACAGATAGACTTCGGGGCTAGGAAAAGGTCATAATTTTTGTCATCTGCTCTCAATGATCACATGAATGACAGACGGCAAATTGCGGGTCCTTGTGGGACGATAGTCAGCGCTAAACTAACACACGTTTTTCTCTGACGACGTTTTGGCCAGGAATACTCTACTAGGCTCTACTTCCCGTAGCGCATATTCTGTCTTGATTGCACCGGTTCTAAGGGGGCAAGGGGGCTTTTTCAGTTATCGCGGAGCTCAAGAATTCGTCGGGAATTATTTTGCTGGCTTTCTATAATTGGTTTTCTTGATCCTCTGGTTGCGAGGCTGTCTGCGGCTCGTGACATATGGTCTGTATTTATGTCGGTCACACATCCATCCCTCAACAAGTGATATTCTCCCGGAGACCCAGAGACTTTCCCCCCGAGACTCAGACGGAATAAGTGCCGGCGAAGTGAACATGCAGCCCCATAGCCACTTCTCTTTGATACCCCCACCCCGTGGTTTTATCCGCGTCAATTGTAAACAAACAAATACAAGTGTAATTGACCACGTGTGTTGTTCTAAGCACCCTCGCCCCCTGTTGTTTAGAAGTGTTGTCGATAATGATTTGATTTCTATTCTTTTTCTTTTAGTTGCTAATTTATAGGCGATAGTATCACAACTCAGCGTTCGCGGCGCTTTTGAAGTTGGGAGATTAGGTGTTTCAGTACATTGTCATGCATTCGGGACTCCTTAAATCCTAATTACCTCTCAATTAACGCAACAAACAAAATGACTAGTCGAGACTCTCTTTCTTGTGTATATACGCCATGTGCAGAAATTTATAGCCGGTCAACGTTGGCGTCTGGAGTAAATCTAGCGAGAAATTGTACGACTTTCTTTGGGGGCGAATTTTGCGGAAGTTCACAGCGGGACGCTAGGCTGGTTTCGTGAGAGAGAAATGTGCGGACCGTACCGTGACAGTGTCCCCTTTCCGCTCCCCTCCCCACCACACATGTATTAAAAACCTATCCACTCATTCTGCTAATTACAGTGAAATGGGATATATCACGGGTTACCGTCACACGCTCTAAAAAGATATCACCTCGTGTGGAAAGGAAACGGAATCGCAAAATATGACTAGATTTGGGGTCAGCGGAAGTGAGAATTTGTCAAGAATGTGTCTGCTAGAATAAGCTACAATGTAGCCTCTACCAGGCACCGCGGATCGCTGGAAAAATACTAGAAATTGGCCGAAATAAAGGAATAATATACCAGGGGAGGTAGTCGGCCAGAGAAGATCCAATTCGCGACCCACGGCTACCTTTCCTGGTATATTATTCCTTTATTTCGGCCCATTTCTACTATTTTTCCTGCGATCCGCGGTGCCTGGTAGAGGCTAGCTACGTTGCACAAAAGTAGTACTAAGAGATGAGTCGCTGTACACATGTAACAGATGGGACGGTGGTGTGGATGGTGGGAAGACCTACAACTGACCCACAAGACGCCATAAAACACTTATCTTCCTGAATGAACCCTTATTATGAACCTTTTTTCTCTCCTCAGTTGATGCGGCTGAGTGTCATTCGCACAAAAAGACAAAGCGAGTCGACAAATATTGATGTCCTCCGTCTATTATCACCTCATTTCGGAGTCATTTGTCTGATTGATGTGGAAATGCCTGTAAAGCACGGTCTATTGTGTGGACCAATAATTATCCTTCCAGGCCATTATTACATGGGCTCGTTCCAATTGTCGCGCCTCCGTCTTGTTCGCATGCTAAACTTGTCGCTAGAAAATCTCCGACAGTCTCACAACGTCTCGTACGACATCCGGACGTAATTTAATGCTTTTTAGAAATCTACGAGTCAGAAACACGTCCGTTTTTTGTTCCTCCAATGCTTTCTGGACGTTTGGTATCCTGAGGCGATAGGGTGGGGGCTGAATTCCTCCTAGGGGTAACTGTTACATATTCGGAGTGGTTGTGGTTCCTTTGATCCTACCGTTGGTGGCGCCTAGAAACAACACAACTTGTCTGCCCATTCAAATATCTGACAAATCACGGCAGATTGTTTATCCTCACAATTAGTGCTGGCCAGGTCACGACGTAATTGATCACTCTGCTGGGAAAAAAGAGAAAGACATTCACCAAACGTCTTTTGATAAAGCATGAAGAGTTGGAGATGAGTTTTTGCAGATACATGAAAGTTGTCAAATATGTTACATGTTTGTTGGTCCCATTTTGTATTCGTTTTTTTTCCTTCATAATATAGGAGAACGTACCCTCAAGTCACTGAAAAGTGAGTCGGTGTCTGCGCATATCGCTGGTGTCGCGCATAATTGCGTTTTGTGGATTGTCCAATCGCCGGAATTGTTTACAAGATTATCCCCACTCTTGGCAATAAATGCCACAGCGAGAGGCCAGATTACCAGAGACAAATTTATTATTTATGACCAACCCCATCCCTCGACCAATTAGCAGGCTCGTGTCGGTTACGTCACCGGGCGGTGATCAGATGATTGGGCTGCGGAATTGACATGAGGTTTGCGGGTAAAACTTGAAGGCGTTACTTCTGGGCTCCCCAAAATTGTAGCCTTCTGTTCCGAACCACACTCCTATTTTTCACCCCAGCAAACACAAAACACGGGGTTCGCGCGGAGCTGTAATTGTCGACATGGCTCAATCGACGCTACCGACGAGCAGCAACTCAGCCTTCAGCAAGCCCACGACTTCGGCACCGTCCGCGGCGAGTAGTCCGACCAGCACCGAGAAGCTGCCCTTCAGCGTGGCTTCCCTGATGGCTGATAAGCCGAAGGAAACGGAGCAGAACCAGTCCGACAACGGGCCGCCACCTCTCCAATCTCCCGGCGGGCCTCAGTCGCCTTCCTCCCCGCCGGCCACGGTGCCAACCGCCCCGGCACCACCTCCCTCCCGCCCGTCGGACTTCAGCGTCGAGGGGATCCTCAGCAAGCCGTGTTCTTCAGAAACTGCAGCGGCAGAGAAGGGACATGACCCGTCAGGTTTCGCCGCTGCCAGGTTCCCGTGGCTTCAGTCGTCACGTTACTCACCCCCGCCCAGTAAGTGTCCTTTTTACGCTGTGCCCATGTGCACATATGGTACCAGCACAAGTGATTTATTCTTCACGGAATGCCTTCGCAACACCTAGCTAGCCCAAGTGTAGTCAATCATAGTGTATGTAGTATACTTTCATCAGAAAGCGTACATAGAGTTTGTAAAACAGCTATACAACAGAAAGCCCAAGTGCAACGTACATTATTATGTATCGTCCCAAAATTTTGGGCACGTCCAAAAAATTGACAGTGTGTGACTGAGGAACACAGGTTTAAACTTCAAGGGATCGTTTGGATACTTTTCACCGCCAAATATCTCTCGTCTGTTATTACTCCAGACACATAATACATATTGTGCACGAAAGTCTTGGAAACATAATACGTCATTGTTGTGCCGGCTTCTTGTAACAAGTTTCACCACTGGTAAAGTATGGTGGCGCAGGCAGTGTTGCGTAGTTCATTTGAGATAAGGGGTTTTCTGACGCATTCCTGCGTTTGTCGCACAAAACAACTGACAATTAGCGACAGAAAGGCGAAGTTTATGAAACAATGCTGTTAGAAATCTGGACAATTTTAACAGCGGGAAGCTAGTGTAACGTTACGCTAAAAACTGCGATTTCTTTAAAAACATGTGAAGTGTTCCACACACTATATGGTAGTAGCGTTATGTTCGAACCTGTGTTTGTACCTTCACGTACGTTTTAAGGACTTGTTTTAGGAATTGTTGACTTTAGTTTTGTTTTGCTTTGTTCCAGGAGATAGACTCCCGACACCGAATAAGTGTACGCTTAGGAAACACAAGACAAATAGGAAGCCCAGAACGCCGTTCACCACACAACAGTTGCTAGCGTTGGAGAGAAAGTTCCGGCAGAAGCAGTACCTGTCCATAGCCGAGCGGGCAGAGTTCTCAGCCTCGCTAAATCTGACGGAAACGCAGGTGAAAATTTGGTTCCAGAACCGGCGGGCCAAGGCGAAACGTCTGCAGGAGGCCGAGCTCGAGAAACTCAAGATGGCCGCCAAGCCCATGCTACCGCCCGCACTAGGCATGACCTTCCCCTCACCGTTTTACGCGGCTGCTTCGCCCTTCCACAGACCAGGACTTCCCGTACAAGCCTGTCAGATCGGGCCCTACACCTACTATCCCTCACACACCTACGCTGGCTTCATCCACTCATCGTAAAAGACGGGAGGGAGAGGGAGAAAAAACATTGTACATGAACTGTGTAAGTGGAAAGTTTATACATACTTGTGCGTAAGTTATGTCATATAACTTGAATGGACAACCGGGCTTATAGCCTAGCAGACGGACTCAAAAAGGTATTATAAAGGAAAAATATGCCCGAAACGGGCACTAAGAACTCGTCGACATCCTTGCAAGTATGTGCTTTTGAATGGATGGAAGGTATACTATGTATTATTGTAAATGTGCGCTGTATTTTTCAATTGTATATTATGTTGAATGCTTTTGTTACGAACGACATAGCAGCTTCATTGTTGCCGTAAAATTCACAAGCAAAGATATGAGGAGCTTCCGCGAATATATGAACATATGTACCAGACTATTATGATGAAATGTTATATTTATTTTTGGGAAATGTGTGGACGTTATAAGAATAGTGTGGCGGGACAGCTGAATACGAGGATGCCCCCGGGTTGCCAGCTAAAGGGTCACCCGTCAAAAAGCCTCTAGCACCCGCTGTGCCGTGAAAGCAACACCGTATAAAGACCCCATCAATCCAAGGACAACGATCTCTGACACAAAGCGTCAGGAACCCCCTCGAAAATTCTCTGTAAAATGATCTTGTTGACAGAATTGAAGCTCTTTTAATGTGCGAAGGCTTTCTCTAAATGGTGTGCAATGTGCGTTCTTGTAGTGTTTTCTCCTACTAGTCCACACAGCTAGCCAGGTCTACGTCCCGTTATAGGAAAAGGACCTTGCACAACCGATACTGTTTCGGCCGATGTCAGAATATTTTCTTTGGCTCGCATGCCACCAGTATGTCACTCATCCCTCCTCCGTTTATGTACCACACAGTGTAAAACAGGACTTTAATGCGGTATATAAATGTACACTTAATCCTTGATCATTAAAGTGTTTCCTGATATGTAGAAGCTCGAATACACGCCGGCTTTTGAATAATCGCTTTGAGCCTCCAATATGTCAATGTATAATATTTCATCCTGTCGAGTTTGTTATTGATAGCATATTCCAACCGTCAGTCCCCAGCTCCATATAACATCCCCAGAGAAACCAACCGCCGGTCCCTTATGAGTACGTAAAGCATTGTTTTAATTAGAACGTTTTCGGTTCTAGATTTGGGTCAAACGCTTTCTTTTTGCATCCTTACTTGTCTCATATGATTGTATCGCCTTCAAGTTTTACATAAGAACAGCAAAAACATTTCAACTTGCGATTATTTTTTTTGGGGAGACAAGTAAACCACCAGGAGTAGACCTGTTAAAATCCGATTACGATTCTTAGGTAAATGACACGACAACAAGAAACAGGTCATTTACACCTCTTCAAAAGAGGTGCGAAAAAAGGGCTAGCTGTGACACCCGCTCCTGTTAAGACAATTCAGACCGAAAATCTGTTAATGACAGAATTGTTTTTCTCTCGTTCCCGCCCTTTTGTTTTGTTTGGGGGTGATTTGGCGGCTTGGTGTCATGATATTCCCCAGTGATAGCCAGGCGAGGGTGCATGTGTTTAGCACGTTTGTTGTGTGGCTTCTTTCACTCCCAGTGGACACGGAAGCATGGCTAATCAGTTTATAAAACCAGAACAGGGACTATTCTTCCAAATATCGTTCCAAAAATACTTGCCAACAACCGGGTATCTAAAATAGCCACAGAAATACGCTTCTCAAATAAAATGTGTTACTTGAATGATACAGAAAAGATGTGTAGTCAGTGTCGAATGCTTCTCTTAAAAAGCACAGATATTTCTCGCATAGTCCTTGATACATGTCATAACTGTGTGCCCTTCCTGGAAATGTTAAACATACTCTGAAAACTGTTGAAGCCATGAAATGCATACGTACTTAGAAACAAGTTGAGGAAGTGGCTATCAAGGATAACAGCATGTTTAGAGAGGCACACACTGCCGATGTGTTTCTCGGCGTGTATGTGAGGTGCCGCCCGAAGAATCCAGGCGTTCAATGCGGTGATATCGGCACTAAATAATACACTGCCTATCCGTGATTGTTCTTCAAACGCTTAAAAACAAAATCTTACTACACCTTGATTTTCATATTTGACTGTCATAGAACAATAATCTTCGTTCTAACAGTGTAATTCGGCCGATACACACACCTCAAACTCACTTACTAAGTAGATTGAAATACGGCTAAATGTTATCTTCTATAGACAAGAATTTATATCCGGATGTAGTAAATAGCGCAAACTTCCCTGTCTTAATTCGCTTGTAGGTAAACATTTCGCGGCTTGTTTGGCGGAATAGAATATTTGGGTAAAATTTCTCCAGAACACAGTGAACATACTGAAGCTCGGGAATTCGCTACTTGTTCCATGCCGCGTGTTTTATCTATTGTTCGCATGTATGTGGCCGTGCTCTTTGCTTTTCAAACCAATGTTTTTTCACGGTAAACGGTTAGTCATTTTTGTCGGATGTTGCTGGTGCATTTCACCTTTTTCTTCTGTTGTTTACGCCCAAACAACTTTTATACTGTGTACCGGAACCACTGTAGATATGTGTGACTATATGTCAAAACGTACTTCATCCCAAATAAAATTGTCCAATTCCCATATCTTTTAGTCGATGGTATGTTGTTCCCAAAGCCTCGAAGTTATACCTACGTTGTACATTTCTACATCGCACAAGCGTTCATTGTTTTCGTAACATAATTTGCCAGAGTAAACAAATTCAGTCCATTGTATAAACATATAGCCAGTCATGTATGTACATATACCATGTTGGCTCAATACATGAGCGCTCTAATAATTTTCTTAGAAAAAAAAGCAAAAAAGCAAATTCTTGCAAAGCGACGTCTAGATGTTAAAGAAAGCAGTAAATAAATTGTATCACAGTTCCCGGTAGCAGTTTGAAAATATGTAGATAGATTGAGGAAAGGTGTGAGGTCCCCCTTCGGCTTGTATCAAACTTTTCACAGTAGCGGTTTCAAACCCCGCACTGCTGGCTCTCTGGCTCCTCCGAGACCGCCTTCAATTGCCTTTCATCAACAATATATTATTTCTGGAGCGTACCCTTCAATTGAGCTCCCCACGAATCCCAGGCCCTCGTTGGGGGAAATAATTTCCCCCCAAAATTAATAGTTCGGAGCATATCAAATGTAACACACCATTAAGGGCGCTCAATCGCCGAGTCCCTAGCGATATCATTGTCATTTAAACGTTCTTTACAATTCAATAACGATAGAGTGTAATACAATATCGGGCCCATTATAGTGGTTAGGAATGACTACACAAGTTTAATTACACTGTTTGGCAGCTGATAGTGATAGATATATTTTCATCATTGTGAGTCGCTAAGCGTGCAATAATTGACTTTGCCCATTGACACAATATATGGTCCCCATCAAATTTCGCTGCCAGCGATATGTAGTTATTATTTTAATTTCGCCCGGGTCTGAAAATTCGTGCGCCGCTATGATAACACAGGTAAACGGTCTCTTGGCTGCGGGGTTAATATCGTTTTCAGTCGAACTGTGGAGTAATTACTCCTCGCTTCGCCTCTAGGATTTGAGAAGATAGCGGGTGCCCAACTGTTTTGGGATGGCGCAGAGTCCTCATGCGAACCATTCTCAGGCCTGAAAAATCCCCTCTAATCCCGTAAAGATGTATCTGAGAAAAACACAGAATTGCGAAGAATTTGAACGGGAAAAGTAGAGTGCGTAGGGAAATAAGTTATATCGCAGATACGCTTATTGAAAGATAAGAGGCATTTTCGTTTCACCGAGTACATTTGTAATGTTGATGCCGTAAAAATGAGACAATGTGTCAAAAATTTCCGTATAATGCGTTAACTAAGGTAAATAGATCCCACACTTAAACGACAAATAGATTATGATAATTTACTACAACTATGATATCTGTATCTGTATCTGTATAGCCGGTATAACCGCCTTTCGGCGTAACACACCAGCTTCGCAGGAACGCGGCGCGGCGGCCGCTGGCTATATATTACATAAATCAAAAAACAGACGATAATCACTAAGAAAAATATGAAATACCAATTTCGTATACTGAACAGTTTTTGATCGATCTAGGGAAGTTTATAAAACTTATCCAAACATTTGAATCCCAATGAAAAGATGGGAGTAACTGTTGAGGCAACATTGATTTCAATAGAATGTCCTTGGTTTGAGAGGTTTAATTTTTAGGGCCAATAATGACAATCTGTGGTTGAATGTCCCTGCTTTGAACAGTGCTACCTACTGGCCACTGTAGCAAAATTTCCACCGTTTTGTACCTGTACATTAAAATTCTTTTACGTGTTTCTACATTAAAAAGCAGATGCATGGCTACTTCAAATGATACGTATTTTTGTGTAGTCCTATGAAATATGAACATATGATATCTAAGAGGGTTATATTTCATTCAGTTTGTTCCGTTGCTTTGGCTTTGTAAGTAACTTTCAATATTGACATTTAGCGGGTCTTTTTTTTGCAAGGATTTGTATAGGTGGTGTAAACTCTTTAACTGTTCCCAGTCTAAATAGCCTCCATAGCACGCCAAAAACTGGGGGTTTTGGGGGTCTTCAGGGCCTTTGGGAGCTTTTATGTGCTATTTTCTGATTGCATATAGACAACATAGCCGGCCTGGTTGAATTACCCCCGTTTTTGAGATGGGCTAATAAGAAAACAACCGAAGACCACCAAACCGCCAGTTCTATAAGCCTGCTACGGAGGCTAAGTCTAAAGTGGGCCCTAGTGTTCGCCGGAATATGGTCTCAGGGAGGCACCTGTTTCAAAAAATCTTCACCAAACCTTCAACACTTGTCGGTACCACTTCTCTCCAATCCACCCACTAAAAATCAAAACAGCAGAATGAAAACCCCAAATTTCTATTACGGCTAGGATATTGAATGCGTCTCCAGTATCCAAATTTGCAAAACGATTGACAGAAGGCAGATCTGGTGGTATAGCTTGGAGGACTTGTGTGTACTCTGGCTAATTCAGAGGTGGCCGCTAGACGGGCGCTCACTGTTTGCTTTGTAATGTATACCATAAACTCCTGAGTACTGTGCAGGTCTCCTACCACTCACTACCCCACCGGCGTTTGTTCTCCTTTCAACACGGCAGTTTTGGATCTCCCATAACTTTATTTTCCCACACTCCACAGACAATGCTCCTAGCTGTAAAGTGGACATTATCTCGGACCGCAAAGTTTTCTCTATACCTTATTAACAAGCAATTACGGGGTCATTGAGCTGTCGACGGCCGCATATGAATAGGGCTTGTGATGGGTCTATTTAGTCCTCCTAATGGCCGTCTGGCATCGGTACGGCCGCGTGCAGATGGAAAAGTTGGCTAAAAACTGTCGATTTGAGAGATTCCCAAGCAACTGTTGCTTTGAATTTTACGGTGGTTTCTCGCTAAACGAGTCTAACATGCTTTGCTATGTGTGGGGAGGGGGGTATGAAAGGATGTAGACTGTACGGCGGTGTGACTTTTGCCTTTCGGCGGGCGGTGACTCACTTTTTGGCCGACATGTGTTTTGGTCGTCACCGAACCCTCAGGCCTTCTCCAAAACAGTCCTGTCGAGTTCTCTCAGAGATTAAAAATGATTAGTCGTTTCCAGCTCGGTGATCGTTCAAATTTCTTATGAATGAGGTGTCTAATTTTTCGGCGTGCGGGCCCGGAATTCGAGTCGACGGTCGAGCACAATTGTGCACTAGCTAGCCGTGGTTTCCACACAGATGGTAGAATACTAGAAACTAGGGCTGGCTAGGACGGGATGTTTATGTCCTATGTCTACATATTGTTCAGATTGTTCAGTCACACAAATATCAGAATGGGATTCAAAGCTTCTTTCTTTGATTTGTGTTTATTTTCAAAATGTGGAGGAAGGTTTGACCGCTCGGACGAGGTCACCCGTAAAAAAAGCTGACCAGAGGAAAAGTGGCAATTCAAATTCAATGAAAAAATTTCGTGTCGATTAAGCATGTTCCGCTCCGCATGTCGTGCTGTATGGGGACGTGCATTCCTTGGGTGTAACGGCGGTCACCATTTTTTTTTTCTTTCTCTCTCACACGATTCACTGTGTCCCAAAGGGAGAAGAAATGCTCACCTCTCGGTCTTGTTTTGTCCACATTTATCTGTTTTCTGGACAACATGGTGAAGAAAGGGCGCCCCGGCCGACCACCAGGCGGTACAAATAGCGCTCGGGCCGGCGGACAAAGACGGTAGAGCGTGCGGCAACACCGGGGTAAATAACTGTTACCCTCGC
>NW_017804487.1:536428-546559 GCF_001625305.1 Branchiostoma belcheri
CCTTTCTCTGGCGTCTGTATTGTCTCGTAGTGTGCTTCTCTTCTTTAGGGTTTTGTGGCAATGTCTTATACAGGGGTCGCCAGAACCTCATTCATTTTGCATGCACGAATTATATGCCTTGTCATGAATTTGTCATCATTTTTGAACTCTGAACCAGAGAAATAAATTTGCGTGGAGTCAGTGGAGCTTTCTATCGAATTTTCCCCCAGTGCGAGCGAGCGCCATATGGTCAACTTGTTCCCTACAACAGGGTACCTACAGGACATATTGGTTTCATTGTGTAGCAAGATTCTACTACTTACTGGACCAAATGAAAGCTGAATAGTTGTATTTACTTAAAGTTCCTCTCAGTGAAAATATAGATTATTGCATCTTAATGCAAACACACACACAAAAAAAGTTAATATGTAATAGCGTTGACAATTATTTTGCATTACTTGAATTTGGGACCCTTAAAAGTTTTTCTTGAACAAAAAACAGCATCCTTCAATAATTTGCTTCTTTGTCGGTCACCTTGCTCAAATTTGGCCCTTTGTTGTTCTCAAGCTATTAAACGTCAACATAATATAGGAAGACATTTGATTGTCATAATGTATAATTATACTTCATAAAAACGCTTTTGACGTATTACTCACGTATTCTTTGAAAAAAATATGGGTTTTTAAGCACTAATTTCACTAATCTCTGAGCACACTGTGGTGGGTTGTAGTTATTCCAAATGGGCCCTGAACGGATCCAACCCATTACACCTTTTGATGAATTGGTCATGTGTACAAGGCTATGGGGGATTGAGCGATTAAAATGC
This sequence comes from Branchiostoma belcheri, assembly GCF_001625305.1. Taxonomy (NCBI): domain Eukaryota; kingdom Metazoa; phylum Chordata; class Leptocardii; order Amphioxiformes; family Branchiostomatidae; genus Branchiostoma; species Branchiostoma belcheri. The sequence continues at coordinate 537,234 of NW_017804487.1, forward strand.
GCTTACGTTACATTAACGGAAATCAGCGCATGTTCCCCAATACATCATTGAGGTGTGTGTGTATGTTCGGGCTATTAGAACCAATGTGAAGTCAATTGTGGACAGTTTAGGCCCCCTTCGAGGCTCAGTTTGTTTGCAATTTTAGGTGCAAATCCTTGGTATAACATGGCTAAGTTTGGATGTATATTTTCGCTAGCCTCTACCAGGCACCGCGGATCGCTGGAAAAATAGTAGAAATCTACCGAAATAAAGGAATAATATACCAGAGGAGGTAGCCGGCCAGAGAAGATCCAATTCGCGACCTTCTGGTATATTATTCCTTTATTTCGGCCAATATAGTTCTACTATTTTTCCAGCGATCCGCGGTGCCTGGTAGAGGCCTAGTATACGTGTACACTGCAGTCCTATAGCCGTGCCTTTACAATTTAGTAATAGAATAAAACTGAAGTTTATTGGTGCTAATTTCGAAGGGGATGATAGAACCGGAATTTACCTAACACAGTAGCTTTGAACTGCTGAAGGCTTGGCCAGGACGCGTACAATATACTGTTTGTGTATACACGCCACCTTACCACACGATTCATCTAGTATCGCGGACACGCGGTTACACTGTGTGTATTGTGTTCTTTATGTATATAAACCTATAGTTCAAAGCCTGGAGGCGACGTATTTGCGGTATCTTGAGAGCTGATGCACCGTGGTGGATTCAAAGGCATCGACAGGTCATTTTAGATTCACCGTTTATTTGGTCGGACGGTGCGGGTAAATATTTTTTCTGCACGCCGTGTGCGTTAAACGTTTGTACCTACCGATCACACGTAGTACACACACACACACACATACACACACAAACGCTAAAGCTGTACTCTAACAAAACACAGCTACTTCAGGTGTAACTTTCCATATTGTAAACCATGTTTTTTTTACACAAGGAACTGGATAGAGTTTAAAAACTGTCAGACGTTTCAAGTAGCATCCACTACTTTTCCGGTATTTAGTCCCCAAACTTCATAATTTTTCAGGTATGAATTTCCCTAAACTTCATAATTTTTCAGGTATAACTTTCCATATTGTAAACCATGTTTTTTTTTTACACAAGGAACTGGATAGAGTTGAAAAACTGCCAGACGTTTCAAGTAGCATCCACTACTTTTTCGGTTTTCATTCCCAAAACTTTTATAATTTTTCACAGTTTTTGGATCTGTTCAACTACATGTGCAGATTCCCATAGTCAATGGCAAAGGTAGTAGATGCTTCTTGAAACGTAGAGCAGTTTTCAAAATCTATCCAGCTGCTCGAATAACGTTAACAATTTCCTTGTGTATATATCATTGCCTGGATACCTAACCTTCATCGAAGGAAGTTTACAAGAGCATTTGAAGCTACCGTAAAGCACACTTCCTGTATGTGTTACGGTTTTGGCCAGGTGAAGCAGAAACACTTACCTGTGTCGAGGGACAGTGTCACCAGGTGTACCGTACCGTGGTGTAAACTATCGTACCTTTTTTTGTCTCAACACCTGCGAATTAATTAAACAATAAACACCTCTGCCCATGTGTCAAACACCTGTATATACTAAAATACGCTACAATTAATACCAGTGTATTTTGTTGATATTTCCACACTTTTTACATACAGTACTGTAAAAAATATCACTAACCGTAGTCAAGAATGTACTCGAAGTTCACGGAGTGTTACGTACAGCCAAATATTTCCCCAAAGTTAAGTACTGTGCAGAGTCGTACATGGCTTGTTTTATTTATTTACTATCGGCAGGGAGGGAGTGATCTCGAGGGGTGGCGGTATCGGATAGTGTTCTCTTGGAGTAAACCATCGCCGTGCACCGTTTCGAACACATACAGCGTTCACCCAAGCGTTCACCATCACTTCCTGCCTTAAAATCTATTACAGAATGTGCATACGTATCTCTTTCTACATCTCTTATCATACAAAACATAATACGCGATGGCAATATACGATAAAAATGGTCGTACAACCAACACAAGGTGTGCAATCAGTACCAGATTGAAAGCCAACGTGTGTCCGGATATTTGGATGTGTATACGCATCTTTCAGTGGCCTTAAAGTCCGTTGTGTATACATGTATATGCCGAGCTACGTGTGGGCACTGGAGATGTCAAGTAAGGTCAATAACGAGTGCTTAGTGTAGTTGAGCGATACGTCCTTTGTTATGAATGCTTCATAAAGAGACTTTCTATGTGTCTGTGACAAAAAAAATCAAAGTTCTGATCGTATATTTATATTTTTGCCCTTAAAGGCATCCACTGCAGTTTGTAGGGCTTGAAAACCTGATTTTTCAAAGTCAATATTCTAGTCATTTATCTACATACTGAGTTGAAACCACACTATCCCAATGTATATTGACCCTCATGGAGCAAAAAATTCCGAAATTTCTGACGGAAAATGGTTACTGGAAGGGCCCTTGGCTAATATGTAGGGCACCACCCAGAAAATAAAGGACTCATCTTGGCGCTTGGTTCTGCAGTTTTAAAAGCCCAAGGTATGGAATGCTGACTCAAATGTGCTAATGTGAATCAGTATGTGTCAATGTCATTAAGATTACCTTATTCAGAAGATTTCCAGTTTTCCTGTCCTGAAATTGCATTGGATGCCTTTAAACTGCTTGCGGTTGACATTACCTTCCGATATAGTCTTACCTCGGTGTATAAACCACGCATAGTATACGTTTGAACCAGACCAGCCGACCGTAGGCGAACCGACATGTTGGCACAACTACATGTACAGCGACACCACTGGGAACACTGGTGTATAATTGTTCTACTGTAAAAAAAAAAACCTTGCTTCTAATAACACCTGTGCAACAGAAAAGCAAACTCATGATTCTTCAGTGTAACTGTAACCTAAAATGTGGAAGAAAGTTAGGATCTGCTTTCTAAAATGGTGCATATAGCAGGAGCCAAATTCAAGTCAGCTACAAGCTAAATTTAATACTGGCACTAAGTGCCAGCCAACCAACCGAGCAAGTAAGTAAGTAACCAACTATTAAAGCAAGCAATTGCAGGTACTGAGCAGCCAAACAGCCACCACCTGCCAACATAAACAACGATAACCGTCTTTAATGCCTTATACAGATATGACGCTTATCGTATTCCATGTATAATATGTACTCCAGATGAACAGATCACTAGTGATTTCCTGTTCCCGCACGTATGTGTCATCCCGGAGTCAGTAGTCCTCGGTTCATCTTGTAGAAACAAACCAGGCATGACACTTAAAGATGACTCAGAAATATGGCGGATCATAAGAAGATCATCAGATAAGACTTCTGGATTGTTCTTGTAAGACGTGATAGCGCCCGAGCGTGTAACAGCGGTTGATGGGGTAATGACTTGAATGCCAGAGTGTGGATGTCTCAGGTTGAATGTTAGCCTGGTATCCAGTCTGATTCGTGGTCGAGGCGGCAAGAGCTCTGTCCCGACCGCCTCACATAGGTTATTATGTGAGGCGGGTGATATTATTAGAGTAAAACTCCTACCGGGACGGCCTGTTGCACTGGGCGGGGGAAGCTATTAGAGCCCCCGAAGGCACAGCCTGCCTGAACACCCCAATACCCCCAATCACGTAAGACTGGATACCAGGCTAGTTGAATGTAGGTTTCCGTATGAAGTATCGTATATAGCCTCCTGTGCAGGCCTCCGAGCGGGTGTTGGCTGTACGATGGCCGGCAAAAGAACGTGTTACAAAACACAGCATCAAAACGTTCACCCACTCGAAGGCCTGAACAGGAGGCTATAAAGTATGTATTCTATATAGTATTTAACATAACCGGGAAGCCAAACTCTTTCCAGGACCTACACAGACGGGCTTCTTCTCTGCTCCAGGATTTAGGATCATTTAGGTAATTTTTTTCCTTGGGGCAAGCTGGCCCTGGAGCCGAGAAGCTGGTCTGTGTAGGCCCTGGGAATACAGCGGCTTTCAGTTCTGAGAAGACAGTGTCTTTGCGATTAATGAAAATACTTAAGGAATTAAATGAGACAAGACTGGGTTATATACTTCCTGTACATATTGTCTACATAGCATAGTAGCATGCTGTAAAAATGAAAATACGAGCATATGTCTGTAACATGTTCTTAGGTAACCCTGGATAATAAATCTAAACACGCGATTATACAATATTAACTACCTTTCACAAAACAAGAAAAAATGGCGCGAAATTATGCGTTTTTATGTATAAGATATAGGATTCCACGAAATATTGAAATACAGCATTTTGTCGATTTCGTTCGGTTTCTAAGTATTAAAGACACACGAAATACATAGGCATTAGAATCCACAGCAGACAGTGTTGTGAGTTACTCAGTACCTTTCCGGTAACCATCATTTGTGACGTGATTTTAGGAGACAGTGGTTTAGACATCTAGCCCCTCCCTTTCAGAAAGCCAGAGTCTCCAGCAGGCCCGGCCGCGAGTCATAACTTTGGGGCGTCCTGGCGACTCCTGCCGCCCGAGTCCTGGCGCCACCCCGGCATTCGATCCAGCCGAGACCTGCTCTCTGTTAGCCCAACGTCTAATTGAATCCATCTGATCTGTACATTCTGCGAATCGGTTGCGAGCTGGTCTTCCTCATTCTGACTGGGGGACGCCGCAAACACTATTATGATCCCGACGAATGGGTTAACTAGATTTTGATTGAATAATGAAATATAATTGGCCTGCCCGGCTTCTGTGGAACCTCACCCCCAAAACCCCGGCGATAGCGCCTTAATAGTTTGTCCCACTTAAAGAGCAGGAAGACCCTCTGAATTCTAGGCTTTAAAAAAGGGAGTTTTGAGACACCGAGCCAGATAAGATCTCCTCTCCCCCCACGGTTTGACATTCGGTCAGCCAGATCCGTTCCCCTTTTGAAAAGCAGCAATTTCGGCGCAGAATGCTTAATTGCTGATAATTGACCAGAGTTTTGCTGGAGGGCAAATTGGCACGCCGCTCGGAGATCGCTGGCGGAGATAGTGAGTGTGTGTGAGAGAGAAGAGAAGCGGCGTGTCCCCCGGTCAGACCTGGCCTCGGGTTTACCGCCCGCAGAGCACATTAGCAGGCAAATTACCTGATAAAAGGGGTTTTGTTTGAAAACAGGGGGCACCGGGGGTAACGTTCTCCCACAACTCCCCTACAGACCCTCTCAAACCTTTGAATCTAGAAACTAAAGTATAGGAAAAAAAGAACTGTTGTTTCTTCATTTCACAGCAGAGGAAGCATCTGAGTGACTCGCTCGGATCCGTGTAAATTACATTATAATTACCCTCGGCGGGACATCAAAGCCTTTGTCAACCCACATTGACGACGATAAGTCATAGGTAAGTAATTCGAACAAGATTGGGCGTTTTGCTTATGAGTTAAACCTATTATAGGTCGATCAAATCACTAACCGTCAGACACTGTTGTCAACTACTGTACATGTGCGAGTTCACGTTTTGAAATGCTACTCTGCTCAGAATTCTGTTTAAGACGGCCGAATTTAATTTAAACGATAGGAAAACAAAGTCAGCATACCGACGGTATTGTTGTAACTTGTCCCTTGTACAACCGTTTTCGTCCAAAAGTAAGAGTTTGGTTGTTCTTTTGATACAAACAAACAGAATTGGTACATTGGTAACACTGTTACTGTGCCACCCTGTACGATTCTTCTGTAGACAGTACAAAAACCAACCCTCATTTTGTGCACTCACCCGCACTCATCACACACACGTAATTACCCCATCGTTTAAACTTGACTACCTGTAATAATGTAGCCATTTGTAACTTTTCATGGGCGTTTATGTCTAAATACACCCAGGTAGTCACTACGATGTAAGTATATCTCCAACTAGAGAAGACAAGAAACAGCAGTGTGCACTTCAGTATGAACCGGTCACTTGATATTCAGTCGATCGTATCACGGCACAAGGAAACGTATCAGCAATTTGTTTGAAGAGAGACACCGAAACACCTGTCCACAAATAAAGGTGTTAAGTGTAATTTAAAACGGCGGTAGTGTTTGTTGTTGTCGTGTGGATGGGTGTATGCAAGGACCTTATGTGTGATGTGATCTTATCTATCTGTACCGTGCCACATTACTCATGTTTTAATAATGCACCTTAAGTCCACGTTTTAATCCTTCTGATGTTTATCAGGTGTTGTTGTACAGGTAACGCCGGCGTGTGTGTCAATCCCCTCCCGACGTTCCGTATCGCCAGCCCGCCTACTCCACACAAATATCCCGGGCACTTCCGAACTAGTAATGGTTGAAGAAGAAAGACCCTCGGGGTGGGTGGGGGGCATTCCGTGTGACATTTTTGCGGGTACTTTAGTATTGAGCGTATAAGAAACGGTTTCAATCCATGGGCAGCAGATATGTTTTGCTTTGATTGAAGCTATAGGGGAGGGGGGGGTGTCACTTAAGTCCCTGCTTACATGCCACTCTTGTTTGTCCGACTCTAAATTAGTTTTCCGAGTTAGTGAGCCGAACGATTGGGCAGGTGTCCGCCACCGGTGTCGCCTTTCTTTTTTTCTCTTCACTCCCGACCGTTTCCCTAGAACCTTTCCCCGACAAACCGTGCGTTTGTGTGTTGGTGTGTGCACCTGTCGGGTCCACGCGGCTCTACCGCCTTCTCTCGTCGCTTGTCCGCCGTTTTTGCGACACATATGGTCCGGGCCTGGCCGAGCTCTCGATCCCGACATCAATTGATAATCACACGGCTGAGCAGACAAGGAGAGAGAAACGTATTAATGATCATTCAACTGTCTCGTCAAGTCCCGCAGGCGGGAGAATTATGAGGATACTAATGACAGAAAATTTGGAGGATGCTTGAGCCTGGAGGGGATGGCGGCGCCCACCTTTTCTCTGAGACACAGCTCGTCTTGTTTCCCCTTCCCTCCCTGTCCGCTAGCCTGACAGGGTGGATGTGATTTATCCTGCACAGGTTAAACGGCAGCCTATTAAAACTTGGCCCAACAACGGAGAAAAAGTCTTGCCTAGGGGACATTTGGCGCCCCTTGTCTGGTACAAAAGTAAAACAGGTCGCCGCTGCCCCCACCACAAAAACCTCGCTGGAGCAGATCACCTTTCTCCGCATGTCAGCGCTACAAATTTTTCTGTGATTTATTTGTTTGGGTGAATCGGTAATCTCAGGGTCGGCAGACACGATACCTTGTCCGAGAATTGGAGTGGGTCGTGTTTGCTGGCTATCGTCACTTAACACGGGCTATCAAAGAGAGACAACCCCCTCGATTCTCGCTGATAAACACATTGGGCTACTTGGCGAACAATCCCAAGACCAGAGGCTGAGCGAGGGCATGTAGACAGAAATAACCACCAAGAAGTCCATCCCTATGTGTTACCCAGCCAGCTAGTCTGGTACCTAAACGTGTTATCGACAGACGATCTGACATTTCTTCCAAAAATGTCAATAGTCTTCCAGAAGCAGATCTGTCACCCCCATTCAGAGCTGAACCTTTTTGCGGGACAGGGTGGGGAGGGGGGGCACCGGTAACCATGACCTGTCAGGACGCATCATTTTCAGAGAGGCGATCATGAAACATCAGTTTCCACCACACACACACACAACCAACAGGCAACAAACGCATGGGAGAGTTGCGGAGACGAAACCCAGGCCCCTGGTCTTGGATAATCGGCCCTTTCCTGTGCTCCTCCCCCGGCACCACAGTTGACAAATTTGACGGCCTCGCTAATTGATGAACTTTGCCTCACCCCAAGCGGCGGGACATACAACACCATAATCACACCAGCAGCCTTTAAAACTATGTCTTTCCAAGATACCAACTTCTACTTAAGCTACACTCTACACAACAGCGGCTATCTAACCTTGGAAAACACCACTACAAGAGAACATTTAAGGAACACTCCGCTTAACTCACAATGAAGGGCGTTACCGCTATTAAGGATAATTATACTAATCAATCAAATGAGGTAATGATCGGGAAGTCCACCCGAGGTGGCTGTTGTACGTGGAGAGTCCTTTGTGTAGAATTTACACACTTATTTAACTGTATGATGGATGGGTCATTTACCTGACATGAAATATGGTGCAGCTTGAACCCAGCTAGTAAACGGCAAGTTATAGACAGGGGGACAAAAGAACAGAGTACGTATAGGCTCTGGGCGTCGTTTGGGGCGACTTCGCAGAAATTGTATTGTGTGTTTGTATATGCCTATGTTTATGTGTGTGTGTGTGTGTGTGTGTGTGTGTGTGTGTGTGTTTTATATGCACCCATGTAGCTCTGTCTGCATGTTTCACTCTGTGTGTGTATGTGTGTGTGTGTCTGTGAGTGTGCGTGTATGTGTGTCTGTAATGACTGTATGTGTATGTATGTATGTATGTATGTATGTATGCGTGTGTGTGTGTGTGTGTGTGTATGTCTATGGATGTCAACGTTAGATGTTATGTAAGTTCTGTATGCATCTATGTAGCTCTGTCTCTCAGTCAGAATAAGGCACTATATGCCTTGGCCTATGTGCCAATGGGTAGTTTATAACAGCTGATCCACAGTTTTGTGACAACAGTCCTGTGTGGTTTATTGTCGATGTTTAGGTCCTGTTGTTCAATGGAACGTCGTCAAAATCGATCAACTTACTGAAAATCGAACCTCCTTGATTGAACGCATTCTATCTGTAGCTTCTCAGGTTGCCAGATGCCTGCCACCATTCGATTTGTTTCAGTACTGCAGGAGCCACGGCTGAGCCTATTCCCCTGCTCTTCAAGTGCTCTCCGCACTTCCAAACTATCGAGTTTCCAACACATCTGGATCCGTTTATAAGACCGTTTGACCAGAGTTCACCTCTCACACAAGGTCGCACATGGGCTAAGCTCAGGGCTAAGCTCTAGATCCCGCCTGGTGCAGATGTGTGGCGCGGTGGCTGCTATAAATCATTAGCTTAATGACTTTCAATAAACGTCACTGAAAATCGCCAAGAATGACAGTATAAGTGTCTGTTGAAATGCCGAGGAGCTGGTTGATCGGTCAAAGACAGCAAAATGACTCCAAGATGCCAGGATTACTTCAGGTACAGTCAAAAGGATTTAGGAAATAAAGAGTAACGTAGATGTTCTGCATCAAAAGAGGGAGAGAGAGAGTGGGAAAGGGAGAGAGAGAGAGGGAGAGAGAAATGAAGAATAACGTAGCTGCTGGGTTTCTGCATCGAAGGGAGAGAGAGGGGTGAGAGAGAGAGAGAGAGAGGGGGAGAGAGTGGGAGAGAGTGGGAGAAATAAAGAATAACGTAACTGCTAGGTTTCTGCATCGACGAGTGTGGGGGAGAGAGAGATAGAGAGAGAGAGAGGGAGAGAGATAGAG
>NW_017804487.1:546579-547598 GCF_001625305.1 Branchiostoma belcheri
GAGGGAGGGAGGGAGAGAAAGAGGGAGACAAAGAGAGAGAGACATGGAGAATGACGTGGCTGCTATGTTTCTGCATCGAAGAGAGAGAGTGAGGAGAGAGAGATAGAGAGAGTCTGACAACGCTCAAAATGACAAATGAGTGCTTGCCGCGTTTGCAACAATCTGTCAATCAACCTAGTGCCCCGCCCATCGTCACATTTTTCACACCAAACATAATGACGAGGTGATGATTATGACATTGCCTGCTGCACTGATGTTGATGAAATAAAGTGAGCAACAGCAAGAAGAACAACAAGAGGGTTGTTTGAGTATGGACAATAAACAACCTGTCAGACGAGATGAACAATACAGTATACAGGGAACAGGCATACAGAAATAAAGTTGGAAACGTTTCTTGAGACAGAACCTTTTGTCGGTGTGACTTTGAGGATGAAGATGAGAAGACGGGACTGTGGGGCAAGGATGCAGGTAAGGTATACTCGTATTGAGATCAAACACTATCATGTATGTGTATGGATGTGAGTGAGTGGGTATAAAACAAAAGAAATAAAATACATACACAGTCTTCACTAAAGAAATAAATTATTTCGTCGTTTTCTACAGCCTCAAGCATGTTACAGATCCCACCACACTTATCGAAGAACCCCTTGTTACACATTCAGAACCTTCCCCCGACCATCTGCCGATCTAGGTTGGCTGAAGTTCGGGAGCAGTGTGATCAGAATTAGGCCACGCCCACCTTTCTATTCGAATTTGAATCAAATTGGAGTCAATTTTGACACCCTTGAACACTGCTGATCTACTCCCGAACACCAGCCAACCAGGGCCGAACCCCCTGTCCAAACCCAAATGTTTAAAACTTTTGAAACATTCGGCTGGCGCAGCCGAACAGTAATAGCCTCTACCAGGCTTCGGGAGGCGGCTGGAAAGAGTAGAAATCGGCCAAATAGAGAGATAGCATGCCAAGGGAGCGACAAACTGTTCTCTCCAGCCGACCAAACTCTCTTGGCATGCTATCT
>NW_017804487.1:548461-575423 GCF_001625305.1 Branchiostoma belcheri
AAAATACCCCCAAAACCCAAACCTCTGCTTGGAGAGTAGTGTAAGGCCAACGCACCGGCGTGGTTTAAAGACTGCGGTTAAGGGTGTGACGAATGAAGTGTTGTTGATAGATGTTTGGGTCGTGTTACATTTTTAACGAAGTCACCTGTCGTGTGCGTGTGTCTGCCCTGTATGAAGCCCGTTTTTAATGAAACGGGGTATAACAAAATAAAAAAAGGAAAACTAGACAAGAGAGACAAGAGGTTTCTTAACTATTTTTTAAAAGCATTTCAACGTAGACAACGCAGACATAGACAAAGGAAAGGGTACAGAAAAGGATGTGTCAAGCTACCCACGACAGGTTACTGTCCAAGTGCTCCCAACAACCCACTCATGCCAACTTGACACATCAAAATAAAATGATGACATAAAAGACAGAAATTTCACAACGAAAGACTGATACGACTAGACGGGAACGGGGGGTTAAAACTGCAGGTGTAGTTTTCCCCTGCGACCCTCGCCCAACGTACTGAAGTGCACCACTGAGCTAGGAAAGCTGCCTCGCCAAGGCGTACGAAGCCCCCGTCACACATATCCAAACATGCCCCCCCGAACACAAGACGAACTCGCCCGACAATGACCAGGAGTATTCACGAGTTTCCCATCCCCAGAATGCAGTGCGAAATCTGGGGGTAAATCTCATTTGCATAGCGCAGGAAGGCATCCTGTTGACGTTCAGCAGCTTGCTTTTCAGTGTGTTTTGAGGTGTTGGGGCATTTTATGCTCAACATTAAATCACTATGGGTTGAATCTGACAACAAATAGAGAATGAAATTTTTGTGTTGTTTTTAACATGGAATGTGTGGTTTGTAACATTATAGTGGTAACGCTATACTGTCTGTCAATACATGTATAGAAAGGACTGTAACCAGGATTGTAAAAATACCCCCCCCCAGGATTCGCAATGCATTCTGGGGATGGGAAACTCGTGAATGTCGGGAGTAAGGTCGGCTGGAGTTCGGCCAGGTCGGCTACTATTCGGCTGCGCAAGCCGAATGTTAAAAAATGTTTAAAACATTCGGGTGTTGACGGGAGGTTCGGCCACGGTTGGCTGGTGGTTGGCGGAGGTCGGGGCGTGGTTCGTACACCAACTCAAAAATTGACTCAGATTCAAATTGACTCAGATTCAAGTTCGATTCGTATATAGGTGAAAGGTAAGCGTGGCTTTAAATCTGGTCAGACTGCTCCCGAACTTCAGCCAACCATGATCGGCTAATGGTCGGGCGAAGGTTCTAGATGTGTGACAGGGTCTTGGAGATCTTGTGAGGCCTTGATAGGGCTAACATTCAACCAACAAATTAAATTGGTGTGCCCTTATGATCTTTCACCCCAACATCTACTTGGGGACTGTTACAGAGCGTCTCTCGTTGAGGATTGTTATAGGATCTTATAGAGCGTGCATGTTTGGAACAACGGAAAATGTAAATGACTGAATCTAAAGCACTGGCATCTTTCTCTACATCTGATTACCGACCAAAGACAAATGTGGGGTCGTGTGGCGGTAGCGTCTTCGGCCCAGACCGAATCCTGCCCGATGCCACCGATCCGAGTGTGCCCTTGGGAAAGGAACTTTACACGACTTTCCTCACTTCACTCAGGTGTAAAAGAGTACCCAGCTTCGGTTAGGGACGTCCCTCGAAAAGGACGTTAAATGGAGGTCCTGTGTTTGGGAGAGCCACACCTCACGCACGTTAAAGAACCCACCACACTTATCGACAAGAGTTAAGGGGACCTTCCCGGTGTGAGTGGTTCAAACCTTACAGTCTGGTCTCGGGGTTGACATCTTTGAAAAGGTGACAGTCACCTGTTATGTCAACCCTTCCACTAATGTGGTAAATCTTCATAAAATAAAACAAAAAAAAATAATAAATCACGTCAGCCGATAACTAATAGATCCCTTCACAGGTCAGAAAACCACGTGTAGTTTAATATTCCCCAGGTACCATCCGCACTTTGCTCCGCTACGCTAGAACTTTTTTTCTATTTTTCGGAACAAATTCCGGATGATGCCCAGGCTAGTTAAAAAAGGAGTCTGCAATGACCGCGACCAGCGTCGCTGCACGTTAGCCTAGAAGCAGTCTTCTTCGGTGTTCGTCCATCGTCCATCTCGTCACTCCCTGATAGCGTGAAGGGAACTGGAGCTGAACATGACTGCAGCGAGGCTATGTGGTAAAATCGTAGATGTGAATTCACATGCCAGAAAGCTAAATGCACATGGTAATGTGTATTGATTTCTTTACTGTAGAAAAATTAATATTCCTAATGCTGCTAGACAAACCTTCCACCGAAAAACATAAATGTTCTTTTGTTTCCACTATACCTTAAAAGCGAGGAGCAAGTTGAATTTACCTAATGATAGTTGGTTTTATTTTTGTATCTGTTTACTGTATCTATTCATTATGTTTTGTTATTACCTTCGCCAAGAAGGTATGTTTTCAGAGGCGTTTGTGTATGTGTGTGTGTGTGTGTGTGTGTGTGTGTGTGTGTCTGTAAACATGATAACTTGAGAAGGCCTTGATGGATTGTCTTGATACTTAGTAGGTGGGTAGGTCTTAATGAGACCTCAAAATGATTAGATTTTGGGCCCCCTAGCAGCTTGTTACGGTACTGCAGTTGAACTTCCGGTTTTGATATCTCATGATCTAGACATGCTAGGGTGACGAAATTCAGATGGCACGTAGCTCTTGTGCTGGGAAAGAAGTGACGTGAGTTTGGTCCTCCTAGTGGCTTGCTCTGGAACTGCAGGGCTATCTGTTTGAATATATTCAAAAGAGAATAACTCAAGAACCGGTTGACGGATCGTCGTGATTTTTGGTATGCAGGTAGCTTACGTGATGCTTAATATAATTATGTGACAATTATGCAAATATGAATGTAATTTGCATAATTTATGGAGAAATTCTATAAATCAGCTGCATTCCATCATAGGACTATTGAAGCTTGTCGCATTGGTAATTGAGAACGAGATAAACACAGGCAGATATTGATTATGTAAATGAAGACTTAATTTGCATAATTAATGGGAAAATGTTATAATTCTGTAATGAAAACTGCCTGGAATTTCATACTTATGGTCTTTGAAAGTACAGTGAAGGTGAACATCATTAAACATAATGTATTCAAATCAGGACCTCATTTGCATAACTTATGAGGAAATGCTAGAATGGCATTGTTTGTTAATATAAGACTGTTTTGGTTGAGAATATGATAAACTGATATAAGTCATGAAAATGAGGATCCTATTTGCACAAGCAGGGGGAATAATCTATAATTTGTCAGCCATAAAGATTAACATCATTTGGCGAAGGTATGAGATCGGGGAACTCTAGTTGTAACATGCATTTATTTGCCCAAAAATGTGTGGCAAAAATGTGCAATAGAAATAGTCATTCATTTATTACCGGGCAGTACACATGGAACGTAGTGTCTAATCCACTGTATAATATTCATTGCTTTTGTTGCGTTTGACTTTTACTTTGCAGGGAGAGGGAAATAACAATTTGGCAAGTTTGAATAAGTAGATACTCATGTAATGATACTCTTCCTAAGAAAACACAACAGATTAGTATCATTATGGACTAGCTCGTTAGAATTATATTTTAGTATTAGTTTGTGTATGTACCTTTGTTGTTTCTTTGCCATACATTGTACCAGCTACAGTTGTTGAGCAATAAAGTTGATTGTTGATTGATTGTAAATAGAGAGAACATCGCACCACATTACTAAAAACCTCGTAAAGAATGCATTCATTTATGAAGACCTCTTTAAAGATCTTTAGTTGAATCATGTAAAATGTATATTTGGTTGCAAAGTCCATTGGCCTATACCCAATGTCGAAATAAGCTTGAAATAAGAAACATTTTCTTTGTTAAATTGTATTCCTAAACGAGTCTTTACACATGTACTCTTGACAACAGTATGGCTTTATATAGAGGTACCCTTCGCAATTTTCTTTGGCATTGTGCCCATCCCTGGCTGCCATTCCCATTATTAATATTGTCATATCCATATAAGTAATTATAGGTCAGGTTCCTTCCATCCCAAAGTCTCCCGATGAAATATTAATATTTCTTCCCACCACGCTCGGAGAGCACCCCACTTTCGTCCATTCATCCGCGAAAAAGCTTTTCTAAAAGCCATGATACGTTCGATTGCCCCCGGTAATTGAGACGGAATGATTCGCCGTGTGGGCCATGTAGCGTCAGGCTGGAAACAGACGTTTAGAGGCCACACCAAGTAAATTTTATGGATGACGTCCGCGCGCGCATTGATTTTGGCCTGTTCCTAGAAAAATAAAAAAAACAAGTAATTCCGCTTCCTGTAACTATGACCAAAGAGTCACAACAGTGCCGCAAATCGTTAGATTGGCGTGAAACCCGTAACGCGAAATGGGTAAAGGGCACATGCTTTGTTTCTGCAGGCCTGCAAATATGTGATGAAAGAAACAGGACAGGACGACAACTGCTGTTCCACCTGATTTATTGCTGTTTTGATGATGAATAAAAGACTTCTTGCTTGTTACACTGTGTCACCTCATTCAATTTGTGTCCTAACATTTGTCGTCTCTTTGTATATTTCTAATCTAGGCATCTTGTTTTTTAGGGCCCTTCTTGTTTTTTTTCGCCCTCTCACATTAGATATAGGGTCTCCAAAGGACGTCATCCATAAAATTTACTTGGCCTTATCCTATATTACAGGGGGGCACTTCCAGTAAAGTTGTTTGAAAGTAATTGGATTGTGTGGAGAAGTAATTTAATTTTCCTACGCCCCTCTTCCTTCCCGTTATGCCGCGGGGGTATACCGCGTAACGCATCTGTTTCTGCGATACGATTGTGTGACGAAAATGACGAGGAATAAAAAAAAAATATTATTAATACCGAACACTCCTGAGGATGATTTCATGGATGGGATGAATGCTTAAATACACGCCGGTAATGGTGTAATATTTCAACAGCCGACAATTAATTAACAAGTACCGTGATATCGGAGTCTAATGAAGGTAATTAATAACTGACGGGCCGTGAATGTGGAGAGAAAATTACGGGATTAAAAGTAGACGTCAGAAGAGAACGGTGAAGCGCTGAAGTGTCGTCATGTCTTTAGCTCTGTCTTATCAAGGCTACAGCAAGTAATTTTCATGGATGACATCAGCGCACGCACTAATTTTCGATTGATTTTTTTTTAAAAGAAGACATTTTGTTGCCCTCCGAAAATGGGCAAAGATGTCTGTTGTCATGCTGGAATGTGGATGACAGATAAATATCAAGATACACAATGTTTATTATTTTTATTGTTTTGTCTTTTACTTTAATGCAGTGATGCATTTCATTCCTTTTAATTTTGTATATATGATGTTCCCACTGAATCAAAACCGTTTGTTTTCATTTTAAGAGACAATGGATGTTGTAATAGTTGAAAGTAAATTTAGCACAATACAGGTATCATTTCTTGTTCAACAAGGTTTATGATGTCAAAATTTGAAAATATAGGAATCTTGTTCTTTTGGCCCGCCTTGTTTTGTTTTCGCCCTCTCGCATTAGATTTGGAGTCTGTGGATGATGTCATCCATGAAATTTACTTGCTGTGGCCTTATCAACGGAAACCTCGGCAGACATCAGTGTGGGACGCCCTGTAATCTCCTGTCATGTTCCAGCTGTATGACTTAGAATCAAACTTCAATAAAACCGTGGTGGGACCGACGACGTCTTCATGAGAATGAAGAGATAAGGATGTTACGAGAAGCAGCTAGTGTGATCATTGACACTAGCTGCATATAAAGTTAACACACGCACCGTAAAATGTGTAGAAAAAAAACAAGCACTACTTTTACATTAGCTTTTATTGTACTTGGTTATATAGGCATATATAATGGCGTTTAAAATCTTTTCTTCCAAAATACATTCATATATAGCTAGCGTAGTAGTAGAAGTAGAAGTTTTTTCCAGACAGTTGTTACCTGTCTTCTGTTACTGTATTGCAATGAGTATTATATTATACTTGATTGTAAAAGCAATTAGCCTTTGGGCATGATTTTGCGAATAAAAGTTTCATTATGAAGGATACCGTCTGAGCCTAAAAGACGACAACGCCAAGTCCAGAAATTGGCTCGGACATTTGAAATTTCGGAGGAAAGGTTTATTAAAGCCGTTCAAATGCACAAACGTGTGACAAGTGTGCAAGCTGCAGTACGCTGATCCTAATGATATTGTTGATGCCTGCAAACTTTTATCAGAAGGACGTAGCGTATATAAAACTGTAATTTGAAGTAAATATTATGATATCAACCGTTTAATAAAGTCGCCACAGTTACGCCTTTGTACGGTCTACCAGCACAGCAACAAGCGCGTCCAAGTGATTTGGGTTGTGTTTGCGGTGGCCAGTGTTGTGTGTGAGTATGGTACAGAACGCCCACCTTTTGAAAAGGTGTATGCCCCTGACAAACGGCAATGCAAACTCAACTGACACGCGCCCAGGTGAACGCATCCTGCGCCCTTCTCCGACCCTTTCACGCAGCCCGCCGTGACCAATCTCCCACGAGTCGGACGCCCCAGCGAAAAGGTCACCACCGTTCTATCAAATGAAGATCTCAAGCGAGCCCTCCAGCCATCTTGCTCGTGACATTCACCATCTATTACTACCTCAGCAACGTTATCAATTCCGTGTCAAAAACTCTGTAATGACTATACCGAGACATTATTGAAAATCGACGCCCACAGAAAAGGTTGGCTACCCGCTCTTCGGTATAGCGGTAACCCGCCTATCGTCACCATCTCTCATTCAACTTCGACTTATTGACCAATAACTCACACAAGTCCGTATTGAGTTGCATTGAAGAGACTTGACACTTCCATTTCCGCCACTCTATCGATTTAACAATTTCGTTACCATATTATCAGTTGCAACACTCTCGCCCTCGGGGCCGAGCAAAATGGCGAAACCGCGTCGGTCGAAATTAATAGCGAGAGTCTCCTGAGATAAGAGTCTCTTAATACACACTTAACACGTATCATTGGCGTTTAATATCGCTCTTCCCATTGTACGTGCCCCCGCGTGTACGCCACTCGCACAGGGATGGGCCCGGCAACTCGTGGGGCCAGGGTGTGCGGATTCAATCTCGTCTTATCAATCGGAGTCCTGGCGTCGCCGCCGGCTAGGAGGCATGACCGCCGCGTCTCTGTTCCGCTACCGATAACCGCTGGGACGTACCTTTAATAAAGCATCATCTCGGCATCTGCCACCCCGCCGCTTGTAATTGTTTAAGCGATTCCGAATATCTTAATTCCGCGCTAGTTGTGACTGACCGAACGAATCCATCATGGCCGACCCCGGTATTTGTCTTGTCACTTTTTGTGGAAACACGTGAAAGACGTGTGACCGTACATCGCCTAGGGGCTGGTATAAAACTGCTGTGGAGAATAGGCAATGAAAGAAACAAAGTTAGTGAGCTATTGCTCTTTCTTTTGACGAGTTCCCTACAGCGTCTCCGCTTTGGTTTGAATAGTTGATATGGCACGCGTGTTTGTAATGTCATTTCTCTACGTCCGGTAAGTCGTTTACAAGTGGCGGCATGAATCGAAATGGAAGAGATCACACTACTGTGGACTTAAGGGTGTTGATGCATTGTCCTGCCATCTGCTGTCTTTACAGCTGGTAACATCATATGTAGAACATAGCGACCCCCGGCAGGGCTAGAAAATATCCACAAGGCAGTCGGGATAAAATTGTGAAAGTGATCTCGAACCAGTTTAGCTCATTGAAGAGCTACTCTTCCACTGGTCGTGAGAGAGAAGACAGACGCTATGTACAGTATGTACAGGTTCATTGTACCGGGGAAATTTCCCTAGCTCTTTTCGACAAGCACAATGAATAGTGGACCACGGCTTAACGTCCCGTCCTAAGGACTGCGACATTAACAGTAGCGTGCATGTCGGGTGAGCGACAACAGCCGGGATTCGAACTCCCAACCTCTCAGTCCAGAGGCAGGACCGCTAACCATGCGTATTGGATGTATGGTCAGGGTTCAGAGTAATGGAGCAGTCACTTACACGAACGGAAGAAACCAACGATAGCCTACAAATCTGGATTTTTCGTGAAATATTTGAGCAAAGATATTGCTGAGCCCACAAGTAAGTTTGGATGACAATGGAGTCTGGACATATCATTCTTGAAGTATGATTGAGTAGAAGTATTAACTGAGAGGAAATTGGTATATGTTGCGTTAGATTTGTAGTATGTTAAATGTAAGATTCGTGAAATATAAGCTGCCATTGAGTAGAAATTTAGAGTGGGATCTCACACACGAAGAGACAAATACAGGCAAATACGCACACACACACACACACACACCGCACACACACACACACACACACACACACACACACACACACACACACACACACACACACACACACACACACACACACACACACACACACACACACACACACATAGAGACACACTCACACACGGACACATTGTACCCACTCTCGCTCACAGAAACGGGTGACACATAGACAGTTGTCCGGTTCAAAATAGTCACCTGGCGGCAATGATGTGAACTGCTGCCATTTTACGTTGAAATATATACGGTATTACCTGCGATATAAGTCGTTAATAATTTTGTATAAATACCTTCATTCACATCAACAAGCTTGGGTGGTCACCGCTGTAAGGCCACACCGTCTTAATTTTATAGATGACATCCAGTGAAGACCCCCAAACTAGTGCGCGCGGGCGAATAAGAAAAAAACTCCGGCCAAAATTCACCAAAAATAAAATTGCTACTAACAGGAATACATGTGAATTTGCGGTAGTACTTAGCGACGTATACGACAAGCCGGCACATGCTGGCTTTTGGTGGAATTTATGAATTGGCACTGTACGTATGTACTGAGTTCTTGAGTCGTGGAGCTTTGGTAGCCTGGGTGCCCGGCTCCTAATTGTCGCTAACTACCATGGACTACCCAGGCCTAGAGCCAGGCCAGAGCCACGGTGGACGTGGTCTTTTTTTTCGAGAACAGGCGAAAATCAATGCGCGCGTGGATGTCATCAATGAAATTAAGTCGGTGTGGCCTAATGCAAGTCATGATCAGGTAGTAACAGGCAGTGGTTTCACAGCTTCACTGACATCATGCATATGCGCACTGTTATTTGGCACGTCCTCTCCAACTTGCTTGTAGTTCGGTACACAGACGATAGATGTCGTCATTGACTGGTTGTTCGCAGTATGTCCACGAAACATAGTGCAGGGATACTCTAATAAAGACCGAGTTTTTAATTAATGCATCTACTGACAAAACCAGAAATTCCACTAGTGACAGAGAATATTGTCGATACTATTACACTTGTAAGAATAAATTTTGTAAAAAAAAAATTTAACGATCGTCCTTTTGTTTTCTATAATTCTCTTGAGTTAACTATTGAATGGACCTGTCCTTAGTGCTGAACATGCTATCATTTCCATGTTAAAAGTTGTTATAATTATCTTATAGCCTGGCGAAGTCGACCAATGAGAAGCCTCCATTTCCAATCGGTTATCAGGCAGTAACGTCATAAGTGGTGAATAAATTATTAGAATAACCGACCACTTTTTGGACCGTACCATTATACAGGGAACAGGACACTCACTCGGTAGTTTATTCGGGATTATATCACCATATAACATCTGTGTCCATAATATCACCAGGGTCCATAATATCGCCACCTTGAGAAATAGTGTGCTTAAAGATATTTTTACTGGAACATACTTTTGGTATGCACTCCTTCACACATCAAATGTACATACTTAGGGTATGTTGCAGTAAAAATATCTTTAAGCACACTATTTCTCAAGGTGGCGATATTATGGACCTTGGTGATATTATGGACACAGATGTTACACCTCGGGGCGAGTCATTAACCCTTTATTAGTGTCATCAATAGTTGTGCCGAAAACTTTATGTTATAGAAATAAACTGCAATAACAATCAGTACTATAAAGACAGTTATATCTTGTGTTAAAACTTTCGACCTGCAGGCCATGACCTTTGACGTCCAGACGTTCAGAATTTAAAGCCAGTGTCAAATTTACAATCACGCACAACAATTTGGAACAACCTCAGTAGAACTTTACAAATTAGTCCCTCCTTCACCATTTTCAAAAATCATACTAAAGTAGCTTTCATAAATAACCCCACACATTCCTAATTTTTGTTTATGTTTCCATGTTTACTACTTTCATTACTACTTTTCATTATTGTAGATAGGATTGTATCGTATTTTATTGTTTTGTTTCATTTACCTGTTACCTAAGTTATTTCTTATTTATCCGATTTATTTGAATTGTTAATCACGTTATGAAGGGAGGCCTCCTAATAAGCATTTTATGCTTCCGGCCTCCCTGCACTGTTACATTTCATTTATATTTTCTTGTATTTTTGTATTGTTACATTTTGTTTTAAAGTGCGAAATAAAACTGAAACTCAAACTGAATTGCGCAATATTAATAGAAGGAGGGTTTTTGTGACTCGACCTACACAACTGTGGTACTAGATAGACACTGGCTTACGTCACTATGACTTACAAAACGGTTACCTTTTCTTCATAATATAAGGAAAAATATGTCAGAAGCAAATTTCAACGTCAGCTTCCGACATCCTTGAATGAAGTTGAATGTATATAACTCGAAATAAATTGTGTATATTCAAGTTGTATTGCTGTACCTTGATCGTTTGATGTTTTATATCAACTCATGATTCTAGATTCAACAGAAGAAGATTTGGCCTGAGGTGAATTGATTTCGTTACGCTACGAAAAGCTTTGGGGAGGGGGGCGAGGTGCGTTCGAAATAGAACGCCCCCCTCCCCACAGCACACATATCGCAACAAGAAGTCAGAAAGGTAAGAGGATTTCCACTGGATTGAGATAAATGCATTGTAGTTTCAACTGGCCCGTGGGCTCACACATTGTCGTTTCAACTGATCCGTGTGCTTTTTTATGCCTATGGACATACATGTAGGGCAAATGCCAGGAATACTCGCATGCTCAGGGCCCCATAATGCATGTACAGAAACAGTGTAAAATGTCTTAATGTTGGGACTGTTGCTTTTATGGAGCTGGATGTTATAGGTAAAAAAAATAATTTTGTAAGAAAATGGAGTTTGTGCCATGTTTGGGGTGTCCAGGCCAGAAAAGAAGTCCCGAGTTTCCATGCTATCATCAACTGGGGATAGAGGTCAGAGGTCACTTCTGAAAGTTTGCGCCAGCGTTTAGATGCCTTTAGCAGTATAGGAATTTTTTTATATCAACAACACGGACAGTTTAGAGGCCGAGTGACCCTACGAATGTGTTCTTTTGATGTGGTTTTACTCAGGTGACTTTTCACACATTCTTTCTTACATGTTTTCCATATAGTTGAATGGGACAGTCCATTACCGGTCCTTACTTTGCCCTAGCTGTAGCGACTGTCCGAGTCAGCGTCCGCCATATTTTTTTTATTCTAACATGTATCACCAGACGTGGTGACGACACACTCAATTTTTTCAACTTATATTAATGTCGCCACCAACACAGGACAAATACATGACAGGACAATACTCATTCTCACCTGAGGTAAGTGACGAAAGTCGTGTAAAGTGCCTTTCCCAAGGGCACAAGACTCGACATGTCCGGACTCGAACCCGGGACTCTTAGTTCCGAGTTGCGCACTCTGCCGCTACGCCACACGACTCCACATATTTGCTCTATGATTGCGTAATCAAAAGGTGGTTTATACTTTATACTTGTGATGAAATGTTAGTTGCCTTGCCGTGTGATTGTGCTATTGTATTCCGAACTATTTAGGACCCAGTGTAATCAACGAGGTACTCCAACTTGTAGTTTTGCGTACGTTTCTTGTATTAGCCTTTAGTATGATTTATATTATGCCTGTTCATAGTTTGGGCTTCATGCTACAGCGAGGATTCGCATGTAGGGATGCATACTAACAATGCTTAACTTTTGTTTCAGGTTGACATTCCCGGCAGCCCATGCTATGAAGACTTAAAAGATTTTCAGCCTTGTATATATCAAGGCAGCCTACCGAGGTCCTCAAATGTGTGGTCCTGAA
Source organism: Branchiostoma belcheri (assembly GCF_001625305.1). NCBI lineage: Eukaryota > Metazoa > Chordata > Leptocardii > Amphioxiformes > Branchiostomatidae > Branchiostoma > Branchiostoma belcheri. The sequence goes on from NW_017804487.1 coordinate 560,586, forward strand.
GTGTTTCTGTGGGATAAACTAAACTTTTGTACAAAAATAAGCCATTTGCGGTATAGAAGAATGCACAGGTGCATACTAGTAATCAAAACAAAATTTGACTGTTCTTAATAATATTACCTGTATGTCTAGTTGTATTGTAGGGTACAATTCCACCCAGCACTAGAATATTAAAAAAATAAAGATACCAAGCCAAATTAAAAATTACCATTTTATACCATGATTTGCTAAAAGTAGTCAATTTCTATATTTCTATATCTTCTACCCCTCGCCAAAGTCTGTGGACGTACAGTCAATGATAGCATCGAATATTTGGACAAAATTAAATGTATTTTGGATTCCATTGATTTATATGAGGTGCACATGTAACGCAAAAACAAAAGAAGCCACATTTTATATTACATCTCTCTTTTTTTGAGCATAGCTCATTCCAATAAACAACATTCCTGCCAAACATGATATATACATTTGATAATAAATGAATAAATGGATGAAGACCTTTATGGTACATTTCTGCTCCACTGGGCTAAGCACAGGTCACATTATACATATTCAAATACATATACATATAACTTCTACATGTATATATAAACGTCTAATGTATTCTAGTCTTTCCAACTCCCTCTCTCTTCTAATCAACATTTCAATATTATCAATACTAACACGAGACTTTTCAAGAGTATTATGTATTTAGCCTTTGTTTAGAATAGACTAAGTTTAACAGTCCTGATATTGATACAATTAGTTTTATTGTTGTTTTCGACGTACATGTATATGTAATACCAGTTTTCATTGTCTTCTATTTGTTACTTAAACCAACTTAATTTTGGTGCTTTAATTTTTATGTGTGTTTTGTTTTATATACAAAATCAAGAACAGTGGTCCATAAAGGTCAAGAGCTACTGTGCACAGTTTTAGTTTAGGGATATGTTATAAGTAGCCTCAACATTCCATACGTATGTTGAAGTTAAGTCTATACCAAGTTAAGTTACCCATACTCAGACCAAATACTACACAGAGCCTCATATTTTTCTAACCCAATACAATCATCTGTCACATACATGTCATACATGTGCATGGTGTCTGGAAGTTTATATCTGTATTAATTGTGCACAACTGCCACCAACATACCAAATCTCAAAAAAGATCCCATTCTTAAATACTCGAGTTAGAACGTTGACATACATACGGACCCACACCACACCTGCCCCACCAGGCCCAAACCGAATACATACCCTTCTGACGAAGGCAATCATAGTTTCTAGGAATAGACTAGTATAATTTATGTAATAACCACATTGTACCATGTACAACTGTCGAGGAATAAAGCTCATTATTTATATATACACGTTATAAGGGACTCCATTCCCATTCAAAGTGCCCTGTAGTATATTCTTTAGCACTAGCCTGGTATCCAGTCTTACGTGGTAGGGGCGGATTCTCCTCGGGGCTGCAGGAGCTCTTCCCCGCCCGCCTGAGCTAGGTTTCCCGGTGGGTATTTCACGAGAGATTCATTAGCGCCCTACCACGTGTTGGGCCAAATCAAATCCCCAAGCATGCTATCTCTGTTAGCGTAACGGGTCGGCCTGTTGTACTGGGCGGGGGGAAGCTATAGAGCCCTCGAACAAACAGCCTGCCTGAACACCCCAACATCTCCAATCACGTAAGACTGGATACCAGGCTACTTAATTACATGCAGTAATTCAGTATTCTACACAACATACCAGAGCAACCAGTTCAAAGGAGATTTGCGACTTGTGTCGTTTTAATAAGGCAACTCGAGATTGACGGGCTAAAATCAGGCGTAAAGGACCATGAACTGTGACATGTCAGAGCCTAGGTATAACAGATATCAACCCCTTTGGCTGGACGAACTTTTCTGGACGAACACAAACTCGTCTCATCCAATCATGCCGGCTTTAGAAATTGAATTGGCACAAACGGCAACCTATCTATCATTCCCTGCTAATCATGTACATCTCGCCTTTACAAACGCTTTACCCATGTTTTGTCGATTTCAAAAAGGCATTTGACTCCGTTCGGAGAGTCGAGAGGGACTCCATCCACTACAAACGTCTGAATCCAGGGATAGGGTTAACAGGCCCTATACAGGAACGTCCATGCTTTTTGTCTCTGTTTCCTCACGTGCTTTTATCCGAGGACTTTAATTAACTTGACGAGTCAGCTATTCTCCTATCCAGTCATGTGGTGACCACAACATATCATCTGCACATAGGATAAATACCTTATGTGAACAGAGTATAGAAATAAAAGATATTCGATAACAGTCCAGTCGTGTCGTGTAGCATTCCATTGATGAGACCTTTTCAGCATTAGTGTTTGTTTTTGACAGTTTGCTAAAGTTCCGTGTTCGATACCAACTGTTCTTTCATATGAAAGGATGTTGAGTGTGCAGAAACAGGCGAGATGTTGTGAAACTTCTTTGTTGGATTAGCAGCTGTTGAGGGCCGTTGAGTCTAGTTGTAATACATGATAGAATACTGGTCCTTGAGCATATATCGCTTACAATGTAGTATGAACATACATATAGCATCAGGTGTGTGTTTCGTTAGACTAGATATGAAGCTGGGCGTACAAAGGCGTACAGAGCATTCTGTCTTCCAGAGGTGAAGTGGTGTCTTGAAGGTATAAATGTCCTCCAACCCGGATCCAACCGGTATAGACCGGGATTTTCGAGTTCCGGACTGGATTTTCCCGAGGCGAGATCACCATTCACTAGATCACCGTGGTCTTCTTGACTTTTCCAATGTTCTGTCCTTAATTATAGTGAGTTCTGGGATTGATGACAGATAATTGAAAAGTTGATGTCAACACGTCCAGTTCGACTTCAACGTGACGCCATTTTCTTTTTTGCTCGGTCGCAAGGCCTGACAGTCACAGCTCATTGGTTCATTGTTTTAGAATTGGAAGATCTTTCCATAAAATTGCTTCACGAATATAATATTTCCTCCATTGGACTAGTTGCTGCTGTCACGTTTCACTGTACTGCCTCTAAATATTCATACCTGGCCCGGTTTGCTACACTCAATGGAATTTAATATTGCTGCGAGGGTAAGAAATGTTTTAGATCCAAACATCTAAGGCAGCGCTATAGATTAAACCCCTTCATATCCAGCTGTCGCTTGCAGAGTTTCTAATTAGTGTACAAATGCTAGTAGCATAAAAAGCTCCAAACAAGATTCCAAATCAAGACCCCTTAGCTTCTCCCCGCATACACCCGTGAACAGTTTGACTAAAGTTCTGTTTGAATCTTACTCCCCTTTGCGTAGAATTTAATTTTAATAAAAACATTCATTATTAATGCATAATGAGGCATTATGATAAGACATGCTCAGATTTCAAATTTGGTCATGTGCATAAAGCTGTTGGTACAACCAATATCTCATTATAACAAGTTCAATAGCAATATCAATGCACATGTCATGTTAAAGTTATAAATTTTGTTAATTAAAGTGGTTGGACATGGAAAAACGCTGTTTTCATTCCTTTACTAATGTTCAAGAAACAATTCATCCTAATAATTCTACAAAGCGCCAACTCATAGAATACAAAAGACTCGAATTGATAGTACATTAATTTCCGAATGGTCCCTATCTTTAGATTTTTCCCTTTTTTTTAAATTCGGAAGTATCCAAGAAATGACCCTAATGTATGTTATTTTGACATAAAGACCTTCCTCAAACTTTGCCAGTCAGCAATGTGTTTATCAACAACAGTAAACATGTCAAAATTAGCACTTTCTAATGAATTACAAAAGATATGCACTTTTGTTTTCCATTTATAGTTCATGTTAAGGCATAAGATGTGCTTAGGTTTTAGAGGTAGAGACAAATTACTTGGCATAGATGCCTGTTACCCACCAATTCCATCGTCACTCCCCAAAAAATTCAAACGGATTATTTAAAGGTTTGCTAATTAGCTGTTCAACCAATGAAAGCACGGCAATTAGTGGTTCAACCAATAAGAGAGATGCTGCATGTCCGTGAAATATTTGCGTTTGGATATCTATCTTTCAGTTGAGGTGGGTGGGCCTATGGGATGTTTTTAATGGAGCGGACGATGTCTGCGGAACCACTAATCGCCATGCCTTCATTGGTTGAAATGTTAATTGTGGTGGGCAGTCAGGATATCGTAGCAGTAGCTATCCTCCTAATGACAGAATTTCAACAACAGCAATTTTGTTTACTAAATTGTATGCGTAGTCTTAGGAAGTTCAGCCCTTTTCTGCCCTCCTTTGGTCTAAATAGGATTCAGGGTAAGGTTGTAACTCTGAATTCGAACCAAGGGAAATTGTGCTAAACAGACGACTGTATAATTTCTGCCAGCACTTTCTATTTGAAGAAAATGCACTATCTGTATTATGAATAAAATATTGAAAAGGAGATTTTTGATGATGATATAGTGTAGTTCTTATTAGTAGAGCGTAATGTTTGCAAGCTGATTTTAAAGATCAATTTTACTTTGTACTCTACAAGCGAAGGCGTAGACTTTTTAGAGTGTTATAGGTGTGCGATTTGTTTTACGCAAGCCAAACTTAGATGGCGTATAGGATACATACAGCATGGCAAATTTCATCTGTATCTGTATCTGTATAGCCGGTATAACCGCCTTTCGGCGTAACACACCAGCTTCGCAGGCACACGGCGCGGCGGCAGCTGGCTATATTTTCATACTGTATTGCATGCAGCCACCAAAAGATCTGCATGCAGATTAGTCAGTTAATTACCTCCATGAAAATGGAGGTATTGTTTTCTGTCCTTGTGTATGTGTGTCTGTGTTTCCGTACATTTTTAGTTAGCATAAATTTAAAACGCCTGTATGGATTGTGATGATATTTGGTGGGTCGTAGGAAGACAAAGGTCAAGGTCAAATATGGGCCTCCTGGTGGCTGACCTTGGTACTGTAAGTGAACTTCCGTTTTTTTAATCTTTTGACTTGAATTCGAACACGCTAGGGTCTTGGATTTTTGGTGACAGATATAAGTGGTGTGGGTTTTGTGGGTTTCGCCCCCTAGCAGCTTGTTCTGGAACTGCAGGGGAGTTTCTGGCGAAATCTTTTAAAGCAGATAAGTCCAGAAAGGAACAACATATTTTTATCATTTTTTGGTATGTAGGTAGCTTATAAAGAGATGTATATGATCAAATTTAAATTATGCAAATGAAGACCTAATTTGCATAATTAAAGAGGAACTTCTGTAATTACATTGTTTTACATAATAGTACTTTCATACATGTAATGCATGCAATCTACGGCAAGTGGAACATCAACAGATACAAATTATGCAAATAATCAATTAATTTGCATAATCAATTTGAACATTCTGTGATTTGTTAATGGTGAATGATGGAAATTTTATACCTTGTGACATATGTAAGTTACTTAAAAGTTGACATCACTATACATATATCTAATATAGAGGTCATTTGCATAATTTATTAGGACAGGTTGACTTGAAATAGTGCCAAAAGATAGGAATTTTACAACAAAATATTTTAATTTTCGAAACCATAAATTTAACTAGATTATGGTAACCATGACCTTATTTCCATAATCAATGAGACGAATCCCCCGAGAAGAAAAATTTACATAAACTCTAAATATTTCTTGGAGGTATAAAATCTTCGAATCGTTGTTACGTGTGTACTGTTAATTCAAACTTCCAATATTTAGATTATCTTCAATATCAACATGGTAAGCTTTCGTCTCTTTTGAAAAAAATATTTGGCCTAAAATGAACATAGAGATGGTTAGAGGAATGAAGGCTGGTTAATTTGCTACAGTGTGTTTTTGGTCTCCCTAGGCCAGTAGGTGTTAGGTAGTGTGACGGTGGGGAGGGGGCACGCCGTGGTGTTTTTTACGGGTTCCCTCCCCTGGGATCTCCCAAGGCCAGTAGGTGTTAGGTAGTGTGACGGTGGGGAGGGGGGCACGCCGTGGTGTGTTGCGGGTTCCCTCCCCTTTGATCTCCCAAGGCCAGTAGGTGTTAGGTAGTGTGACGGAGGGAAGGGACACACGTCGTCATGTGAAATGAGTGCCATCCACTGGGATCTCCCAAGGCCAGTAGGTGTTAGGTAGTGTGACGGTGGGGAGGGACGCACGCCGTGCTGTGGTATGTGTTCCCTCCCCTGGGATCTCCCATGGCCAGTAGGTGTTAGGTAGTGTGACGGCGGGGAGGGACGCACGCCGTGGTGTGTTACGTGTTCCCTCCCCTGGGATCTCCCATGGCCAGTAGGTGTTAGGTAGTGTGACGGTGGGGAGGGACGCACGCCGTGCTGTGGTATGTGTTTCCTCCCGTGGGATCTCCCAAGGCCAGTAGGTGTTAGGCAATGTGACGGTGGGGAGAGGTACACCCCGTCATGTGTTACGGGTTCCCTCCCCTGGAATCTCCCATGGCCAGTAGGTGTTAGGTAGTGTGACGGCGGGGAGGGACGCACGCCGTGGTGTGTTACGTGTTCCCTCCCCTGGGATCTCCCATGGCCAGTAGGTGTTAGGTAGTGTGACGGTGGGGAGGGACGCACGCCGTGGTGTGTTACGTGTTCCCTCCCCTGGGATCTCCCATGGCCAGTAGGTGTTAGGTAGTGTGACGGTGGAGGAGAGACGCACGCTGTGCTGTGGTATGTGTTCCCTCCCCTGGGATCTCCCAAGGCCAGTAGGTGTTAGGTAGTGTGACGGTGGGGAGGGACACACGCCGTGGTGTGTTACGGGTTCCCTCCCCTTAGATCTCCGACGGCCAGTAGGTGTTAGGTAGTATGACGGTGGGGAGAGACGCACGCTGTGCTGTGGTATGTGTTCCCTCCCCTGGGATCTCCCAAGGCCAGTAGGTATTAGGTAGTGTGACGGTGGAGAGGGACACACGTCGTCGTGTGAAATGAGTGCCATCCTCTGGGATCTCCCATGGCCAGTAGGTGTTGGGTAGTATTACGGTGGGGAGGGACACATGTTGTCGTGTGAAATGAGTGCCATCCCCTGGGATCTCCCAAGGCCAATAAGTGTCAGGTAGTGTGACGGTGGGGAGGGACACACGTCGTCGTGTGAAATGAGTGCCATCCTCTGGGATCTCCCAAGGCCAGTAGGTGTTGGGTAGTGTGACGAGAGGTAGTGACACCCGCCGTGGTGTGATACGGGTTCCGCCCCCTGAGATCTCCCATGGCCCAGAGCTCGAGGCACCAGGAGATGTGAGGAAGGCGATATGGGCCTCTGTGACCTCCTGACCTCGTGACAGAATCGCATCTGTGACGTTGACGTACGTCCTCAAGCTTTCGTCGGCAGCCTGGGATACCAAACCTACCCTCAGATTTCTACGGGCTCTTATACCCTGGACATCGATGGCCATTCTATATACGTTATTACCCTGGGCTTCGGTCTGTTCATCTGACCCATATGTGGCCATGGATCTTCCAGACAGGTGTCTGTTGGAAGTCGATGTGACATCCCGAAAGGCCCGTCTGTTTTGACCCCTGTTTCTGACAACATGAAGGGAAAACCCCACAGGATCAGCATAGAAAGGCATTGGGCCGCTCTCATCATCATCCGGGATCTCACTGTAGGTATGGTGTAAGACAGGCAGGGGGCGCTGTGCAGCGGCTCCGTGTTCTGGCATCGTCCCGGGATGTGCGCGGGAGAGCCGGCAGGGGGCGCTGGGCAGCGGCCATGTGGTCTGGGATCTCACTATAGGTGGGTTCAATGGACTGTAGAACAGCCGGCAATGACCTACATGATGCCGCGTCATCTGGGGCGCCCCCGGGCGCGCGAGTGCGTGATGGGAGGGAAGCTGACCGAACCATCACGTCATCGTGTGGGAGACTTGGGAGGGGCCTCTGAGCACAAGCTACGTCATCCGGGACCTCGCTGTAAATGGGTTCGATGGAATGCAGGACAGCGGGCAATGACCTACAGGAAACAGCGTCATCCGACGCCATCTTGCCTGAACGTGCAGGGAGGGAAGCAGACCTCAATAAGCCGGGGAAGGTAACCCCAGGCGGGATGGTCCAAACGTGTGCATCGTCGCTGGCGATGTCGTCATCCTCACTCATCCTTGTTGAGCACAACTTCAAAACCAACACTACAAGGGACGACAGACCAGGCAGACCACTGCCGAAACAACAGCAACAGATATGAGAACATGATCTGATGCCGGAGGCACCTCTGGTCCAGGTGTAGTTGTCTCCTGCAGTGTAGAGGTGCCAACCATTTCTGAAGATGTGTAGTCTTTCCCTGTATGTTCAGTGTAGTGTGTAAGGCCGATGGAGTCGTCAGTGTTTGTTTTGTAAGTGGTTGCCGTTGTCTGACGTTGGTTCTGAGAAGTGGTGAAGAACAGTGTTGTGTGTTCATCCTTGGTGAACAGAATGCATGTGATGTTCTTTGCATTGTCATGGTTGGTGTTTGTATGGAGAGTGTGTGTTTGACTGTACCCAGACTCTGTGGTGGTGTGTGTGTTTGTGTCTTGTGTCTGGACAAACGACATGCCAACACCTTCAAAGGTCGAGTTCCCTGTGGACAAGGAAACCAGTCGGAAGATTGACCTTCTCACTAGACCCATTGCAACCCCTCCATTGTATTCCCACACCTGCCTGCACTGCTCAATCGTGTTGGTCTCCAGTTTGTCTGTCAGAGAGTCGTTAGTGGCCAGGACAACTACAGGGGTCTGGATAGAGATCATGCTCAGAGAACGATCGGAAATATCACAGGCGTATGGGCGGAAAATGCTATAATACGGCAAATTGTCAGATGAGTCAAACATCCACCACAACGAGAATCCAGGGGTATCCCCACTGTTGCTGACGCAGAAGAGAAACCTGGGCACCGCAACAATCAATGATGCTATCCCTCTCATCATATTGGCAAACCGTTGTAGGCTCCACATCATTTCATGTGGCTTTTCATCATGGACAGATGACAGAATACCGCTGCTGACATGGAGCCGTAATAACATGGACTGTTCCAGGAACACAGCTTCATCCAAACATGACAGATCATTACCACTCAGATCTAACCAGGTCAGCTGTATGTGTTGGAACGACCTCGGGGAAATGCTTTTGATTTCATTCAAACCCAGATTCATGACCATGATACTTTTCAGTCCAAAGAGCCAGGCAGGGTCTACAGTCTGCAACATGTTGTTCTCTAGATCCAAGAAAAGTAGACGGGTTAGGCTGACGAAGCTTCCTGGCTCTATCTGCTTGATGTAGTTGTTGGACAAAGTCAGCCTGCGGAGATTCTCCAAGCCAGTGAACCAGGCCTGCCCTACATTTTTCAATCTGTTAGAATCTAGGGACAGTGATTGGAGACTGGAAAACCCAGCAAAGGTGTTGTTCTCCACATCAGTGATTTTTGCATCCATCAAAGCTAAAGTGAGGACCACAGAATGCTCAAGCGGGGCCAGGCTGTTTTCTGACAGGACATGGAATTGGTGCCCTCTTATTGCAACATGTCGGGCTCCGGCAAGGAGAGAGAAAGGGCTTATAGGAGCAAGACCCCCTTTCAGGACCTCACACATGACACATGTGCCCGACACTTCCATACCTCCCATCTTGCCTTTAGGAGGCACACACACCCGCCATCCAGCTACCTTACACTGATGAGAACCCAGACCATTTGAAGCTGCACAGGTAGCTATGAAAAGGAGCAAGAACAACATGGCCGCCTTCTCCCTAGCACCACTGCTGGCATGCATTCTGTCCTTTCGAATCTTAATCTTCCACGCGACAAGTTACGTGTCACTTACCTGTAGTTTCTGCACATGGTCCACAGATCTGCAAGCGTAGTCAGTCACCAACGTTTGGTCAGTTAAGCACCCCTTTTTTCTGTTTTAACATTTTTTTCTACATACGTGGCAAGCGTTTCGCCGCTTGCTGTGGCGGCGTCTGTACGTATAGATTCTTGATGGTATGTTTATGAATACAGCGACTGCCGTATTATAGGGACAGTTATTCTACAAGAGCTGCGCAGAACCATGCTTCCAGATATGTAGACTAATCTAATGAAGTAGCTAATGAAAAGTAGAAAAGAAATATTTAGGTCACTGAACGGTATGTTTTGCTGAAACAAATCAATCGGTACAGTGCGTTTAGATTTGGGGGGTCATTTGCGTGTACAGTGCGTGTCGATTTGGGGATCATCTGCGTGTACATTCCATGTACTTGTAGATTTTGATCGTATTAGATTTGAGGATAATTTGCGGGAGGTGGCATGCAAATTTTCAGGGACTGCATGGCAATCTGGTTCAAATGGCATTGACGACGCGGTCTCACACAGCCGAATATGGCCTAAGGTAGCAGAACACATTTTTCGTCCTATGGGGATTTCTATGTTAAAGGACTGCAAGGTGACCCACATCGATGAGGAAAAAATTATAGTAGGGTGCACTTCAGAAGTACGAAAAACGAAAACGTTTGAGATGAAGGCATGACCTACAAAATATGAAAAAAAATCTGACGCTCTTTGAAATCGCCCTCTATCGAGGTCAATTAGACTGCAGCCGGATCACCCGGAAGGCCAGTTGCGTAATCTGGCGTATTTATGTAGTAGTAGTAAGCCTTTATTTAAACTCGAAAGCTTGTTCGGTACAATACATATGACCGCTTTTCAACAAGGTCGAGGGTGAGGGCGGGGTCACGGATTACAAATCAAACCATAATATAATACAAAATCAAAAGTTATACACGAACGGATAAACCTGCACAATCCAAATCATACGGTCTGACAGCCGACATGGTTCTATACCTCACACCACAGTTGACACCTGCCTGCCTCTAGCACAAAACCTGATACACAGTCTTCAAGAAGTTTGTACGCACTCTTTTCTATACCCTAACCTCTTTTCATATGCATAGACCCCCGAAGGTCGCCCATGAATACTGTGTTCTGCGACCTTTAATACTCCAAGTGTATGAACGAATTTCTAAACATTGTACGTTGAATACGGTGGAAGACGAAACGCATTTTATATCAAATTGTACCCTCTATAGCAATAAACGAAATGAACTCTTTGACGTAGCCTCCAAATTCTACCCAAACTTTCACACATATACAAATGAAAAGAAAACCACTCTCCTCTTAACTTCCGAAAACCCACAAAGTACAGAAAAAGTGGGATTCTTTGTCTTCCTCTGTCTTCAAAAAAGAAGTCAAACCCAATAGGTTTTTTACCAGTAGTTTCTTAGTAGTTATCAATAGTTCTATATGTACTAATTGCCTGTTTTATACCATATTTCTTCCGTTTCTGCAATTAGTCCTCGGGCAAGAATTTGCAATAAACAATTACAATAAACATTAGCCGACCCCCCTTGCAACCATGGTTAGGAATAGGTCAATACGTAAGTGTGCGTATAACAGACTGTTGCTGCACCACCTAGGCTGGTTCATCAGTATTTTTAGAGCGTCATGGTACGCTATCAGCACAAAGAAGTGCCTAATATTGCTGTTTTGATGGTGCCACAAAGGGGGAGGGGTCTGGGAGCTATCTAAAAACCTTACTTAAACCCTTCAATAGATCCTCGCTAAGTCCCCCTAATTGAGTACTGCAGTCCTTTTCAAGACACCAGCCGACTAAATTATACAAACTGTCGGGCCGCATTTTTGTAAACGATTAAGCAGTTCTCTACAGTGCCTTGTGTTTTTTTACTATGTGAGTGCCTAGAAATACATATTAAAACACCCACGTTTAATCTTATTTTCCGATGTGTGTAACCTCTTTTGGAAGTAGTAAAAGAGTACACCTTTCTAAGTGAGTACAGCTTGCCATTATACGGACAAAATCCTCTGGCATGTTACTGGTCCATTTGGTTAATTTCTACTTTTCAGCCGCTTCTGAAGCTTGGTAGAGGCTTTTGGAATGGTACAAAAACAAGAAAAATGCGTCAATTTGCGATCGTACATGTACGGTGTAACGAGCCGAGATATAGAGCGGCTGTACACTCCAGACTGACCCTGGCAGCATGGCCAGGGCTACTTTATTGACCTTAATCGAGACCAGATGCGGCAGATCTCGGTTTCTATTCCCAACACTGCCCTCCCCCTTCATAAAAAGAGTCGTCCTCGACTCCGGAATGGGCGGTATCCCACCGCTGCCACCATATGTAACGCGCCGAGATTTAGGGGTCTTCACACAGCGGATGTACACTCCAGACTGACCCTGGCTTTATTGATCTTAATCAAGACCAGATGCGGCACAAATATTATAATCTCGGTTTCTATTCCCAACACTGCCCCCCCCCCTCATAAAAGGAGTCGTCCCCGACTCCGGAATGGGCGGTATCCCACCGCTGCCACCATATGTAACGACCCGAGGTATAGAGGTCTTCACACAGCGGATGTACACTCCAGACTGACCCTGGCAGCATGGCCAGGGATAGTTTATTGACCTTTATCAAGACCAGATGCGGCACAGATATTATAATCTCGGTTTCTATTCCCAACTTTGCCCCCCCCCTAAAAAAGCAGTCTTTCTCGATTCCGAAATGGGCGGTATCCCACCGCTGCCATCATATGTTTCGAGCCGAGATATAGAGGTCTTCACACAGCGGATGTACACTCCAGACTGACCTTGGTAGCATGGCCAGGGCTACTTCATTGACCTTGCTCAAGACCAGATGCGGCACAAATATTATCGCCTCGACAGTGTTTGTGATTGAGCCCTTCTCTTAGTAATATCCAAGTACATGTAGATATTATAGGGTGGAAGATTATGTTTCCTGGAATGATCATTTTCACAAAACAAAACAAGCTTTATTGCAAATTGTATGTAATAGTAAACAGTAAAAATGTAGCATTGTATATCATATTCTTGTATCAAACGTTTAATATATTTCTTGTTGTTGGATTTGATTTCTTTTCTGTATGCAGTTGAAATCCCCAATTACATGGAGAAATGTTGATTATATTGGCTACCTCTGAACATCCTGGATTAGCTGGAATATTTATAAGATTTTTGCCTATTTTTCTAGTTTTCACACAGTTTTGTGTTTATTGCAGATTTAGTGCGTTGCTGTGGGAGATAGCAACCCGAAGAATGCTATATCGACGAAGAATACATCATTCCCATTGACAAATCGTACATTGAGGGGGTATTAACTTCACAATCAAATTTATGTCCGTCTCCAGTACCAATATAAATTGAAAACAGATGAAAATCTGAGACCTCATACATTAAATATGTGGAGTTTTTGTGAATGTTTTTTATATGCCTCATTGATTATGGAAGTAATCTATTCAGATTTATGGTTTTCTAAACTTAAATTACAATATTTTGTTTGTGAAATTCCTATCCTTTGGCAATGTTTCATTTCAATGTCCTCACGTCACTAATAATGCAAATTACTTCTATGTTAACATAATATATGCATTGTGGTGCTAACCTTCAGGTATCTTACACATGTCTCAAGGTATAAGATTCCCATTATTCACTATTAAGGAATCACATTAATTTTGCAAATTGGATTATTATTTGCATGTTGGTATCTGTTAATGTTCTAACTAATGGATTAGGTTCCGGGTCAGTGTTTAATCTGACCCAAGTCTAAGCAAGGGCGCAGTAAATCGACGGTCTAAACCCTCTGATCTTGTTTTGTACGTTTTAGCCGCGATATCCCCGATGTCGTACTAGCTCTAGATCTAAACATATCTTTGTATTTTCTGAAAAGCCAGTTAGTTGTAGCCTTTATGGTTTTAACTTTATCTTTAACGACTGACGAAATAGAAATATTTATCATTGATTATGCAAATAAGCTCCTAATTTGCATAATATATACCATTCCCGACCCAATGGCACATACATATCTCAGAGTGATTAAAATATTAGAGCCATGGGTACAACGCACACACACACACACACACACTCACTCAACACGGATGCACTCACACAGACACACAGACACACACACAACAGATACACAGCTGCAGACAGACAGACAGACACACACACACACACACACACACATACACACATACATATACACAAACACACGTACATATACGCACACAGACACACACTCAGACACACACACACACACACAGACACAAAGACACACACACACACACACACACACACACACAGAGACACACACACAAATGTATCAATTCTACTGCCTTGCTGTCCAAACTTTTTGTATAAGCAGATTTGGCAAACAGATGAAAACACAACAGGAATGATTCAAAGAACATTGATATTCATCCACATCCCTGTGTTGCAAATCGTGAAAAAAAAACACCTTTCATCTCTTTTAGTTCTTCAATATTCACAAACACAAGTTATCCGGTATATGCAGGAAAATAAGTCTACGATATGCCGCAGGAGAATTTGTTTACGTAACCGTTAAAACGCTCTCCACAACAAAATACACGACAAAATATTTTGCTGTTCTTTTATGATAACTAATAACAATATTATATAGTACAACATGAATAAGCTCTTAGTATCAAGCTAGTAGTAAAATAGCAAATTTAGAAAAATAGTAAATTTAAAAATTCACAATACGTGGTAGTAACTTAAAGTATAACTGGGATATTTAAGCCATGGGTACGTGTTATTAATAATAATCAAATCAATCAAATCAAATCAAATCAAATTTTATTCAGTAAGGCTCTCGCGGGCGAATACCCGAATTTCGTCCTTATTACATAGTATATAGAGCATTAAAAACAATGATTTGTGACACTCTTCATTGTGCACATGAAAGAACATAGGCGAACACAACATATAAAGACATATTCGAAGACAATTACGCAATTAAAATCTATGCATAATATGCAGTTATCACGAAGAATTTAGCTAGGTACAATATATATATATATATATATATATATATATATATATATATATATATA
>NW_017804487.1:575443-609304 GCF_001625305.1 Branchiostoma belcheri
ATAACACTACTGTTGGATTGTCTTGTTATAAAGGCGAACAGCGCAATGAAGGAACGAGTCACGTTGAAATTATCGCAAATCGGTTTATCACTTGTATTACTACCATGCACTATGTACTAGTAAATTTTGGGACTTCTATTTTTGTGTGCATGTGCGGTTTTTGACATGTTGTGCATGGATAGATTTATATCTAGAATATCTATATATTTAATAATATAATTGACATAAGCAAATTGATATTAAAACATTTGGTCAAAATCATAGTAATGGGTTAAAATGCTAAATCGATTATACACAGAAGTCTTAGGAATAAACACATGATCATAACCCACCTAACGTGTGCAGTAAATGCTCATGATTATTCAAACTATATTTATATATTTCAATAGACTAATTCTCAAAGGGTCGTCATTCAGAATTTATTTGGTGGCTGTTTTTGGTTAAGCACTTTTATTTCCTACAAATGAAGCACATACATGCACGCGCGCAAACACGCAAGCACACACACGCACACGCACGCACACACACACACACACACAGACAGACACAGGTACACACAGACACAGACAGACACACACATACACACACACACTCACTCACTCACTCACGCATATATGTATCGACTCTACTACTTTCTTGCCCGAACTTATTGTGTAAGCTAGGAGGTTAAAAAAGGTATAACAGGAATGATTCAAAGAATATTAATATTAATCCACACCACACGCACACACACACACAGACACACACCCAAACACACGCACAGACACACACACAAACACACACACACACACAACACACACACACACACACACACACACACACACACACACACACACACACACATATGTATCGATTCTGCTACTTTGTTGCCCGAACTTATTGTATAAGCTTAAACAAAGGTATAACAGGAATGATTCAAAGAATATTAAATAATCCACACCCCTGTATTACAAAGTTCAAAGACAATAACTCCTTTCATCTTTTTTAGTTCTTCAATATTCACAAACACAAGCTATCCGGTATATGCAGGAAAATAAGTCTACGATATGCCACAGGAGAGCGTGTGTACGTGACCGAAAGAAAACGTTGTCGCAAAATATATGACAAACTATTTGCTATTCTTTTATGACAATCCACGGCGATTTCATTGCACGACATGACTAAGTTCTTAGTGTAGTAGTAAAATAGTACGGTAAATTAGATAATACACACTAATACGCAGTAAGTCTCGCGTGGTGGTTATGCATGTGAACACTACATCTGATTTCTAGACATTAACCCTATTCAGACCTGGGGGTGGCTTTTGAGGCCCGCGGCCATTTTCGTCTCGGATAGCACCCAAACGGCTTGCGCTAGAACCATCAAATTTGGTGACTTTTCCTAAAATGTATCTAGCAACAATTTCACATTAATTACATAAGTTACTGCCATGGCAACGTGTTTCAAAAGGCCACCTCCCGTCTGACCATGCCAAGAAAAGCTCGGTCTGAATAGGGTTAAAGTTGGTACTATTCATAAGTAGGGTCAGCTTAGAACAAAGCGCAGATCAGATTCAGATTATGTGCCAGCCAAAGTGCTGGCTGGCGGGTGCGCCGCCGGCAGACGAACTACAGCAAGTCTAAACAACAAACAGATATCCGCAGTGATGGCTGACCCACGGGAGACACCACGTCTGGAGAGTGAAGAAATAGAAATGTCAGTCCTCCAGGGGGATTTCAACCGCCAGGATCCGGGGATACCTCCGCCTCTTCCGCCCAAACAGTCCCGGAAGGATCCGTATTGTCGCCCCGAACAGACCTGGACGGATCCGTCCTGTCGCCCCAAACAGACTCAGGGGCTACAGTCTCGTCACTCCGGACAAATTCCGGAGGATCCGACTCACCGTTCTAGATGGAGACGTGGAAGAAGGAAATGGAAGGTTTGTAGACTTTGTCAATCAGTAAAATTGATATACAATTTTCTTGTTTTTCTGTTGTGTACACCAGCTAATTATGTACTTTTTCATTTTTTTGTTATAATGTTGGTACTTTTTTGTTTATTTCTGTTGTTACCTTTATCTGTATGTGTGGGGAGGAGAGGGCCACTATAAGTAAGGAAAATTTTTGCTCAATAAATGTGAATAAAAAGAAAGAAAACAAATGTACAATTGGTGTATGTGTCTATAGATAGATGGATAGATAGCTAGATGTAGATTGGATAGATAGATGGATAGATAGACGGATAGATATGTAATATATGGATGTATGTATCGAGAGAATGGCTTTGAGTGTTCAATTGTTTTAATCATCAATCTAAAAAGTTGTGTCGACTTTTACCGTATTGTACGTAAACTATACTCCAGTTAAGCGTTTAACGGTGGTATTGTATAATGTTCTTGTCCTCTGAAGTAAAGAAAGAAATAAACTGTTTTTCCAGGTACCGTCTAGTCACACCCAGGAGACCCTGGGACTACCGCCTCGTCCCCCCGAACAGGCTCCAGACGAACCATCGGTGACTCTACTCCTCCCGAAACAGAGAGACGGGAGAACGGCAGGCGTGTACCGGCACAGGCTACGGGAGGAAGACCTCGTCAAGCTGCCGCTGAACCCGATGTACGGGGCAGACCTAGATCTACCGTCAGGTCAGTTCCAACTGTAACATTTATACATATCCAGTTGCTTTAGTTACTGCTTTTTGGCGTATCTTATTACCTGGATGTCTAACCTTCATCGACACATGTTCGATGTTTACAATGTCACACTCTAGTTGTTGTCAGATTTGAACTTTTGTATATAAGTCATTTATAATTTTTGAACACAAAATATTCCCCCAAACACAAAAACAAGCTGTATGACGCCACAGTAGGCTTACCTCTGATCTTTCCAAAATTATGTCATGGACGAATTTGTGGTTAATGGAATTGAATCCTTCTAAAACTGTTGAAATGTGCTTTTCTAAGAAAGTAATTCCTCCTCTCCACCCTCCTCTTCTTCTTGGCAATGAATTTGTCAAGCGAGTGAAATGCCATAAACAAATTGGAATCCATCTATCATTTAATATGTCATGGAACTCTCATATATTATAGCTGTTGGCTAACGCATAAAAAATGTAATCTTTAATAAACTAAAATTTAAGTTGTCTCGTAAGGTTCTAGAAATAATCTATAAATCTTATATTAGGCCTATATTAGAATATGGGGATGTTGTATTGCACAGCTACACTACTGCTGACCCACATCAGATTGAACGTTTACAACATGAATGCTCACTTAGGCCGTGCCTATAGGCCGTGTCTATGCGGAATCACCCAAGGCGGTTTACATGTGGTTTACCCCGAAGCCGGTTGGCTCCATGTGAACGCTCCGAAATCACATTGAAAGCGCCTCGATCCCAAGCCACTTCTAGAGGTGGTTTCGAATCGGTTTCCCCGCATCGCGATTTGCGTCTGAACGCAATATGATTTCAATGTAACTTCGCCTGGTCATGGATTACGGGGTGATATTTCTTTTTTTATATGCAATACCAACTTTTACGTGGCAGCAACTTAAAGAGCAGTAATGGTCAAATAATGTGTCCGTTCTAGGACGAGCTTCACCGCCTCTGGCGGGACCACGTCGGCATTCGGCCGAGATACGCTGGGAGGGGGGCATCAGCAAGCAGGTCGTTGACCTCTGACATTAATAACACGCCACCTTGTGTGATATCATCAAACATCAATAAATGTAGCTCGAGCGTATTGTGTTCGGACACGGTTTCACAGGTGTGTGTGTCACGTGGACCAGATGTGAGGAATGTGAGTTACCCGAATCGCGGTTTGGGTGATTCCACATAGACACGTCCTTACTGTATCGGGTGCGATTAGAGGGTCCTCGTACAAAGCTATTCCTAATGCACTAGGGTGGGAAAAATTGTCCGACCGCCGACATATTCATTCTCTCATTCTTTTCTACAAAATTGTTCACGGTCACACCCGAACATATCTGAGGAGCCTGTTACCACCCTTGGTGTCTGATTTCACAGATTTGAACTATTGTAAGTCATTTAATTTGGAACATAAAATATTCTAACTTCTCAAAACACAAAAACAAGCTGTATGACGTCAACACTACATTTAGTATGTCGTATATCGACCCCTGGCGCTATATAACCTGGGAATTTTTGCTTCTCTTGCTTTTTGTTTTCAGTTATTTTGTACATTACATGTATACCGTAAATTTCAACATTTAAGTTAGCCGTGTTTATTTAGTGAACCCTCATATGATTTTTACCGCGTAGAGTCACCTTGGTGTCCTTTATTATAGAACTAAGCTCTGTGTTCTGCCACTTTGACTGTACTACTGCAGTGTGGATGTTAGGTACTGTTTGCGCTTTGAAAACTAAGATGTTTTTCAGTTGTTGATTCAACATATGTCACACCGGTGTTTCGAAGGTATTCATTTTTAAGATTTTGATTTCATAGAATTCCCTTTATTTAACATTTTCTTTAATCCTATATCACTTATTGTGGTGGGTCATATGCCAACATAAAATGGTGTATTCAAATTCCTGTAATATTTTACTTATACATTTGTTTTCAACTCGAAATGATTCTGAAAACAGGTATTTTTTTTTTACATAATAGTAGACATTTGATTGGGTATGTGAAGAGATATGGTGTTAATTTTGACGGTTTTCTAGATCCCTTTGGAATAATTTGACTTTGGACTAACACCCCATTATAAAAGAATTTAGTTCTAGGATCCCATCTATAACAGGGGTTTTCTTTACCCCTTTTAGGATTACATAAACACATGTTACAAGTAATCAGGAAGACACTATCACTTATTGTGGTAGGTCACATACCAACATAAAATTGTATATTTAAATATAAATATGTTTATAATATTATACTTCTACATTTCTTTTCAAATCAAAATGATGGCTTTTTAAAACAGAGGTATTTTGACATAATAATAAGTATTTGATTGGATAGGTTAAGAGATATGGTGTTGATTTTGACGGTTTTCTAGATCCCTTAAAAATAGTTTGACTTTGGACTATCACCCCATTAAAAAAGAATTTATGACATCTGGTTCTAGGATCCCATTTAAACCAGGGCTTTTCTTTATCATTAAAAAGGGGGATTTTTCTCACTCTATCTTGTTTATTGATTGATAAAATGATTTTCTGTTCGGAGCTTTAAAGATGTTGTCCGGTTGCATATTCTCAAAATATTTGTCAATATAATTTTTGGGTTTAATGGCTTTTTGGTACAATATCTCGACAGTATATTGTGCCTTCTGTTGGGTTTTTAATGCCAGTAATTACTTTGCCTCTAATGTATGATAAATAAATGTTTCCCATTACCTTTTATCCAGACTAAAAAAAATGTATGTGTGTGTATGTGCAGTTTATAAGTATGTGCAAAGTACATAACACAGGAACAAATGGTAATGTGGACCGCATAACATTACCAGTAATCTACATGTTCTGTTGGATGCATTACACTTACAGTAAGTATTTTCATGTAGTGCATATCTGCAGTCGTAACAGCTGTACACATGGTGCCTTGAATTCAGAATACAGCATTAACAAATTTACATAAAAGTTTTAGTGCCAACAGAGCACTGTTGGTCATAATGAACCTATCAATGTAGAGGTTTCTTTGTGGTTTCACATGATATATATGCGTATTACATTTCTTGTTTTAGCGTTACAAACAGATAAAATACATTGTGCTTTCTAATAACAAACTCAATGTTATCTTTACATCCAAGCCAGGACATATATATGGCATAATTTTGCCGGGGTAAAATATATATTATCTCCAAAGATTACAGATGCTACATTATTGAAATCAATATTAATGCTCTTTTCATAAAGTGAATATTCTATTTTTTTCCAGTAGTCTTTAGCCGTATACACAAGAAAATATGTGCGTAGTTTTCATCCTGAATCCAATCTCACATTTGGGACTGTAGATAGCCCCAGGGGTGTTTACTATTTTCGATTTGTATAGTAAAAAATGGCAAGGAAGTATTTTTTTAAAGTACTTGGAAGTTGAATCCTTTCAATCTGTTTGATTTGATTTATTAGGCTGTATAAGACATATGTATACAGCCAGGACTGCCCAACTAGCCGGAGGCTATTATAAAGGGCCCTTACAACAAGAACATAAACAATTCGGAACAGTTAACAATCTGTTCTATTCTAAATTCAAGGTTTGAGCTTTCCATATTTTCTTCCAATTTAGATTGGGAAATAATTTATTCCAGTAAGTTTGCGAAGTTGGTATTGTCAAGTTGTTTTTTTTTACAAGACAGAGGAAATACAAATATTTACTATTGGAATTTAATATCGGTATTTTACATTTATCGATCCAACTTATGTGGTCCTTCTTGCATATTATTATTTGTTCAACCAAATTCTGTCATTAGTCATTTTATTCAGGAGTGGGGCATTTCTTTTAACATCAAAACTACATCTGAAAATATTAATTTTTTTCTCAAGTTTAGAAATAAAATGTAAAAGTATTACTTGCCAACTTGGTATGTTATTTTAAATAGTAATGTATCAATCTTTTTACCCATGTCTCTTGTTAATTTTTACACTTGGAATATGTATCAATCATTTTGTTCCCCCGTGTTCTGTGTAACTGGAGTATAATGTTTCACATTTCATTTTATCAGGTTTGTTGTCCCAGAGGAAGTAAAAGGATATATTTTTTTAATTTTCAAAATTATGAACCTCAACCTTGATAGATTTAATTAAGTCGGTTTGTCGATTTTTTTTTGTGCCAATAAAGGCGCAGTAAAGTGGACATCCCTGTCGGATGCCACGCTAGAGCAGAAAGAATGCTGCCTTCTCTCTCTGTATGTAAGTCTTTGTGTATGTGTGCCTACGTGTGTGTGTGTGTATGTATATTTGTGTGCATGTATATGTATATGCTTGTGCGTGTGTGTGTGTGTATTTGTCTGTGTGTTTGTGTGAGTACGTACATGTATGTGTGTATGTATGTGTGTTTGTGTGTGTGTGTGTGTGTGCGTGTGTGTGTGTGCGTGTGTGTGTATGTGCCTCATTTGTAGGAAATATATGTTCTTAAGCCAAAAACAGCCACCAAATAAATTCTGGATCACGCCTCTTTGAGAAGTAGTCTGTTGATATCTAAATATAGTTTTGAATAATCATAAGCATTTACTGCACACGTTAGGTGGGTTATGATCGTGTGTTAAGACTTCTATGTTTAATCAAGTCAGCATTTTAACCCATTGCTTTGAGTTTAAAAAAATATTTAATATCTTATTGCAATGATATTATTGAATATCTAAGATACCTTATAGATATGTCTCTAGTAATGGACAACGTGTAAAAAACCGCACATACACGCAAAAATAGAAGTCCCAAAATTTACTAGTACATAGTGCATGGTAATGATACAAGTGATAAACCGATTTGCGATAATTTTAACGTAATTATAACTAATAACACGTACCCATGGCTTAGATATGCCAGTTATACTTACTACCACGTATTGTGAATTTTCAAATTTCCCGGACTATTTCACTAGCTTTAGACTAAGAGCTTATTAATGTTGTACTTTAAAATCTTGTTATAAGTTATCATAAAAGAACAGCAAAATATTGTCGTTTATTTTGTTGTGGGGAGCGTTTTTACGCTCTCCTGCGGCATATCGTAGACTTATTTTCCTGCATATACCGGATAGCTTGTGTTTGTGAATATTGAAGAACTAAAAGAGATGAAAGGAGTTTTTTTGCACGATTTCCAACACAGGGGTGTGGATGAATATTAATGTTCTTTGAATCATTCCTGTTGTGTTTTCACTTGTTTGCCAAACGTCCTTGTACAAAAAGTTAGGGCAACAAGGCAGTAGAGACGATACATGTGTGTGTGTGTGTGTGTGTGTGTGTGTGTGTGTGTGTGTGTGTGTGTGTGTGTGTGTGTGTGTGTGTGTGTGTGTGTGTGTCTGTATCTACAGACGTTTCTGAATTGTAAATTGTTAATATATTCCGTTTCTTCTATTGTAGAACCCGATGACCAACAAGCAAATCCAAACGATGTGGTCGGGGCAACACAAGCCGAGATGTCAGCCTCGGGCGATCCGGCAGACCATAGTACACCAGCAGACGGCCCCGGTCATCCTCCGAACCGAGATGCCCGCAGCGCCCGGCCGGTACCCTCTACCCAGAGGCCAGGAATAACCACCGGCGGGGCCCAACCTGGGCACACGTATGAGGATGGGGACACGTTCATGGGTCTTGGACAACCTCTGAACCGAAAAGCACCGACTCTTCCGTCTACACCGAGGCCAGCAAGAAGCACCGACGGAGACCGTCCTGTGACGGCCGCCACACACACCTACAAGGACGGGGATGCCTTCAGGCAGGGTCTCGGGCCAGCCCTGAACCGGGATGACGGCCCACCACCTGTCCCTTCAACACCGAGACCCGGAAGACGGCCCGGCGGAGCCCAACAACTGCCGAGCTGGCCACAGATGCTGCTGAATCCGCAAGCCATCCTCGATCAGCTGCAGCCAAACGCCATGTACGACTCCAGCCCTAACCAGCCTCCAGGTCGGTATAAAAGCAGTATTGTCTAATGAAAGTTGCTAAGTCTGAATATATAAATCTTATTCATATTTGTAGGAGAGAAGTCTATACACAAAATTGACACGAAAAGTGTGCTATTGTTAGCAACCACAATTAATATACAACAGTCCGTTATTATTATAATTTACTCAACAAATTAATCATAAGAATACTAATTGAGAACAAACATATATTTCTTTTCTGTCCCCCTTGTAGCCGTAGCCCAAGAGAGTCGCACCATTTGGGGACGACTACGTCATCGCCTGTCGACACGCCTGCTGATTGGTGCTGCCATATCGTCCGTTGTCATGGTGACACTGATGATCGTAGTCCCTGTACTTCTGACGCACTTCTGCCGCTCTTGCAACCACGACTCTGTAAGTTAACTGATTTGTTTTGAAAATTTATTTTAACATGAATGATGTGAAATTAAAACATGGATGATGTGGAAACAGGTGCTTTTGAAAAAACGGGCAGGTTTGCCATTTGAACGGCTCCGTTATTGAATAAAAATTTGCGGTAGTAATTTATTTCAATGTAGGCCCAAAATTATGTAAAAATGTTCAAAATTGCAGAAATCGGGTAAATGAATCTTACATAAACTATGTTAATTAAACATTTTCTGTAGAGACCTAATATTACTGGTGACCCAAGTTTGGATTTAGATAATTTTAATATATAACAATAACGTAACTTTGATATGAAAGTCAACACCAGAATAAAAAAAAATTGCAGTGTGACATCAACAGTGACATCTAGCGACGTTTAGTGGAATAGCATGTCTAAAAGGTCGACCCACTGTTGCATGGATTATTGCATGGATTGTTACTACGCCCTAGCTTTATGAGGTCTGAATCCGTTTCGTGCAAAAATGGTCAAAGGGAAACTACGTCCATACGAAATAAGGGAACCACTTTTTTCATTATCAATCTGCTGATAACGATTTCCTCTTAAAAATTCAAAAGATGGCGCAACAAGCATAGTTTATTTACCACTTTACAGTCCGCTACAACCACAGCAGGTCCTAACACAACTGACAGTACTGTTTGGCAAAGTGCTCCTCGGCTGTTGAGTACTGTCAAAGTGCTGACCTTGATGACAACTGCTGACGTCATCAAGGTCAGTACTTGCCAGCCTTCCTTGTGTTTGGGATAGGTTCGTATTTAGTATAATCCCTGCCATGGTTGTCACAAAACAATAGACGACTATTGGCGAATTCTATGCTCCCTGATGTCTAAACAACGTTAAATTTATAAGAATATCAGATTGAGCTTGTAGGTGAGCTATGAATTCTTGTTTAACTGAAATTATAAACATATTTTTAAATCATTTTGTGCAAACAACAAAATAAAGTCATTGTTTGAGACAAATCAAGTTTGGATTTAGATAGTTTTAATATATAACAAGAGTTCCGCGATCTCATACCTTCGCCAAATGATGTTATCCCTTCCGGTTGACGAATTATACAATTTTAATCATTGATTTCGCAAATAATAGCCTCATTTGCATTTTTACATCAGTTGATCATATTCTCCACCTAATGACAGCCTTATCTTAACAAAAAAGGCTATTCAATCACGTCCTCATAAATTATGCAAATGAGGTCATAATTTAAATAAATGATATTTCTGATGTTCACCTTCACGTAACTTCCAAACACGGCAAGTATGAAATTCCCAGCAGTTACAACTATGAAATTATAGCAATTTTCCATTAATTATGCAAACTAGGTCTTCATTTACATAATCTATATCCTCAGATGTTCTTCTCGTTCTCAATTACATGTCATGAATACTTCAACCCATGTTGCTCTTTATGTTATAGTCCACGATCAGCATTGTTTAATTATCTCTTTACAGTCGGCTACAACCAAA
Organism: Branchiostoma belcheri; assembly: GCF_001625305.1. Taxonomy (NCBI): domain Eukaryota; kingdom Metazoa; phylum Chordata; class Leptocardii; order Amphioxiformes; family Branchiostomatidae; genus Branchiostoma; species Branchiostoma belcheri. The sequence goes on from NW_017804487.1 coordinate 585,881, forward strand.
GTGGAACATAACACCACTGGAAGTACTGCTCTGATGATGAAGACTGACCAAGTGACATCGGCTGACGTCATCAAGGTGTGTACTTGTCAGTGTTTCTTGGGTTAAACCCCTGTCACACATAGCCAAATATGGCCTCCTTAGCACTAGACCCTCAAACCATGGTTAGGAGTAGGTCAGGGGCAAGGTCGACTGGGTCGGCTGGTGTCAGGAGGGTAGACCATGGTTGGTTGGTGGTTTCCCGGTGTTCGAAAGTAGTTCAGTACGTGGTTGACACTCACTTTTAATTCGAATCCGATTCCCATATAAATCGTATCAGGCTACTCACAACCTTCAAGCAATCTTGGTTGGTTTTAGGTCAGGGGAAGGTTCTGGATGTGTGACAGAGATTAGGGCTTGGCATAATTGCAGCCATGGTGGTCATAAAATAGCAGGTTACCATTACGGTTTAAAAGTTCTATCCCTAATATCCGAACTACGTTTACAGACTCAAAGGTGAACCAACGCCTGTCCTCACTGTCTAGTACAGTATCTCAACCACTTGAGTGACTCTTATGAGCCTGGCTTTGTGGTGAATATAAAGTAAAAAAAAAAGTATATGAGTTGCAGATGAGCTATAATTTCTTAAAAAGCATTGTCCTTTGGGACGTTTTATGGCATGCTTTAATCCCCAATATGTCTTTTCACAACAGGGAATTAGATGTGATAGAAAGAAATTTAGATTATAGAATGTTGCATATGCCTATTCAGGGTGCAACATACCAAGCCATCCATTCTGTGTGAAACTTGTGAAAGACGCCAGGTTGCCTGGCTTGCGGCCTCTGAAACTAAGTGTGCCCCACCTCGGTCTAGCTTGGGTGCCATCCTATTTCCAGCAGGGCTCCTTGCACTCCCTTTTTCGGGCCGTCGAGTACAAGTAGCCCCATTACAATCAAGTTGTAGTCACATGGTTTAATTCTTTTTGTTGTCAAGTTATGAAGTATGAAGGCTAATGATTTATTTTCATTTTAACTCATGAGGCAACCTTAAATATTGAGGGGCAACCTAACTTTTGCTTAAAGTATTTCGAACCCTGCTATTGCACCAACGATGGCATGTTTACCGTTTGTCTCCTTCTAACTGTTTAGGTGAGTCCGGTCCACGGACGTGGTCCCTCACACGTCATCACTGTAGCACGACCCGCACCAATCAACAAGCCTGTTGCAACAGGACCTGCACCAACCAACAAGCCGGTTTCAGCCACTACTACTGAAGGTTTGTCATTACATCTAATAACATGCATGCAATAACGTACAACTACCAACACAAACTGTTGAAGAGGTTCATCAGTCACGTAGGATTATCAATTAGTAGTATATTCCTCAATCAGAGACTCTTTTGTAACTAAAGGTAGAAACAACGTACCTCCAAATTTGGGAGGTTGGGAGCTGCCCAAGTCTTACCTACCCCTACTCCGTAAGGAGGCGGGGAGGCCAGAAGATCCACACAAGTCTCGACCTTGCATCTTGATCACGGAGTGACCTAGTCTTGCGAGAACACGAGACTAGGTCACTCCGTGATCAAGATGCACAGTGGACATCGAAAATTTGGAGGTACGTGTTTCTACCTTACAAAAGAGTCACTGATTGAGGAAAATACTACTAAGGCCACACCAAGTAAATTTTATGGATGACGTCCGCGCGCGCATTGATTTTGGCCTGTCCCTAGAAAAAAAACAAGAAATTCCGCTTCCTGTAACTATGACCAAAGAGTCACGACAGTGCCGCAAATCACCAGATTGATGTGAAACCCGTAACGCGAATAAAGTGTCTATTGATATATATTGAAAGTGTATATCAATAACAGAAAATTTGCACCATTAACAGGACCATCCTGTATATATAAAATAACAGAAAATTGTTCACTGTCCACTGTTCCACCTGATTTATTGCTGTTTTGATTATGAATAAAAGACTTCTTGCTTGTTACACTGTGTCACCTCATTCAATTTGTGTCCTAACATTTGTCGTCTCTTAGTATATTTCTAATCTAGGCATCTTGTTTTTTAGGGCCCTTCTTGTTTTGTTTTCGCCCTCTCGCATTAGATTTAGGGTCTCCAAAGGACGTCATCCATAAAATTTACTTGGTGTGGCCTAACCAACAAAAACTGGTTTTCCGTAAACAGTGAGAGAGCTTCAGAAGATCCATGGGCTACCATGGACCCATTGTCTGGAGCAGTCTATCACCAGACACACGCCTGGCCCAAAATCTGACTTTGTTTTAAGTAAAATAAATCAGAAATGACCAAAACAAACGGACACGAACCATATACCTGCTCTCATGCTCTCAGTATGTGCTTTTGTACCATGTTTGAGTAAAAATAAGTGTATTAGATTTATCAGGACTTTAAAGATACATACTGTGTCTTTGTTATATATTTTGTCTGGCTCTTACCACTTCCGTCATGAGTTCAACCACACCAGAGATGTATACTAAGGTGGGGGTACTTTCAAGTATGACACAACGCGACGTACGCACGCCATTGAAGGAAATGTGAATTATATGAAAGAAAATGAGATCACTATTTTTCTTCTTCTGCAGACAAAGGCGACAAAAAACACGTCATCACCTTTGGCGATGGGTCGGGGGCTGAAAAACTGCGCGGCGCACGCGGGGTCGCAGTTTCCCCCGACAGCAATATCTGGGTGGCTGTCCAGTCCCAGGCCAGTCTCCAAGTGTACAGCATGGCTGGCGCCTTCCTGTACAAGTTCCCACAGGGTGGCCCAGGGCTGGGGTACACGTCGAAGAGGCCAGTTGATGTGTCCATCGATAAAGATGGCCACCTGTGGGTCTTGATGAGCGGGTACCCTGCCAACCGCGACACCCTGGTACAGTTGGACAGGGAAGGTCATCTCAAAGCCAAGTTCGACCTCCCTGACAATATACCACGGGGGGTGCTCCGCGGAATGGCCGTGGGCTTGCAAAACGACCACGTTTTCGTCACCTGGTCTGACGGTTACAGTGGCGGTGTGCAAGCCTTCCAGCCAGACGGGACACACCTGTGGGATGGCCAGCGGGGGATGAGGAGGCCGATGTACGTCGCTGCTAACGAGGAAGGGAACATCTTCGTCACCGACTCCGACACTCACTACATCTTCAAGTTTAGCGAGAGTGGCCAGTACGTGTCAAGGTTCGGAGGACCGGGACAGAGCGGTGGCGGCCTGAGTCATCCTCGCGGCATCTGTGTGGACAGTTCCGGTCACATCATGGTGGTGGACACGAACAACCAGCGCGTGGTGGTGTTCACAAGCCGGGGTAGGTATGTCCGCCACATCGCCGTCCGTGCTGAATACCCAAAAGGGGTTGCAGTGGGGCCGGGAGGACAGCTGGTTGTGACCAACATCAACACAATCACTGTCTTCCCCCACTACTGATAATGATGCACGAGAATGGCCTTTTTACGATGGTTGGACCATGTTGCAATTGATTACCTTCGCCAAGAATTGACGAAGGTTATGTTTTCCTTGCCGTGTGTCTGTGTGTCTGTTTGTCAACAGCATAACTCGAGAAAGCTTAGATGGATTAATATTTGATTTGGTAGGTGGTAGGTCTTTATGAGATTTTGGGCCCCCTAGCGGCTTCTTATGGTACTGCAGCCGAACTTCCAATTTTGATATCTCGTGATCTGGACATGCTAGGGTCATGAAATTTACATGGTAAATAGCTCTTGGGCTAGGAATGAAGTGGCACGAGTTTGAGCCCCCTAGCTGCTTACTCTGGAACTGCAGGGGCGTTAGTTGAAAAATGTGGCGGATAACTCAAGAACCGATAGATGGATCGTCGTGATTTTTGGCATGTAGGTAGCTGAAGTGATGCTTGGCATAATGATATTACAATTATGCAAATATTAATGTAATTTGCATAATTAATGAGGAAATTCTATAAATCAGCTGCATTCCATGATAGGACTATTCAAGGTTGTGTCATATGTAATTAAGAACGGCATAAATACAGGTAGATATCAATTATACAAATGAGGACTTAATTTGCATAATTAATGAGAAAATGTTTTAATACATAGTGGTAACTGCCTGGAATTTCATACTTGGAATATTTGATAGTTATGTTTAAACATAACTTGTTATGATTAAACATAACGTATTCAAATAAGGACCTCATTTGCATAATTTATGAGGAAATACTATAATGGCATTTTGATAAGATAAGACTGTCTTCTGGTGTAGAATATGATCAACAGATATAATTGATGCAATATAGGATCCTATTTGCTCATTCGGGGGGATTTATCTATATTTTCTTAGTCTTAAAGGCTAACCTCATTTGCCGAAGGTATGAGATCGTGGAACTCTGGTTTGATTATGTGGACGGCATCCGCATGGATTTTCGTCCGTTTCTAAACAAATGTTTGCAACTATACTTTTCTATTCTAAAAGCCTGTATCACAAAAATGAAAAACGCCTGGGGGTATTTGGCCACTCTACCCCCATGCCAAATTCAATGTTGTTTGGCCCAAAAATGAAGGAGTTGAATCTATGTAAAGAAATGGCAGGAGAAGGAGAAGAAGAAACATGAGAGAAAGCAATATGTCTTCACCACTTTTGGTGAAGCCATAACAATGCTTTACATTGATATAACTGTTGTATGAAGTTACATATAACTAAGAATATCAACAGTTGGATAGCTATCCCCTACATAATTGGTTAGGATTTTTATTTGCAAAATGCAAACTGTTGATTTTCAAGATAAAACACGTTTATGCACCGCATCCCAATGCTTGAGCAGGAAAGTTTGAAACACCTACCAAAACACTTGCAGTACATGTCAATTAGTGCAGCTGTTAATGGAGTTAATCGAATTAAATCCCAACAGCCAATTAGCAAGAAGAATAGAAGATGGCTGCATGCCTATTGACTCTTGGTCTGCATGCCCTTCTGATGCCTAACCAAAAATGATGACTCACCCCCTTCACTATACACTAAATTGTGACCTCAAAAAGTCCCAAATTAAACAATTTTGACAGAGAGTATGCCAAAAATTATAATGGGTAGCTATATAATGAATGAAGAACTTGAATTAATATTTTACATTTATTTCTAAATTGGCACCCATACTTCACCTGATATTTCATTCAGGTGCCCCAGAAATGTAGGGGTGATTTTAAGAAATCTTTTGGTGATCTTGAAAATAATGTTTGTAGCCTTGGAAAGTTATCTCTATATAAAGTATGCCCACACCAAATTTGAGATAGGTGGGGTGTAATACTAGGTCTCCATTACCCCAAATGTACAGATTATTGTCAGAAAATGTAAAAAAAAAAACAATTGTAAGAGCCTGTGTCCAAGAAATGTTAAAAGAAAAACGCCTTGGGGTATTTGATTACTCTACCTCCATGCGAAAGTTCAGGTTATTTGGCTGACAAATGGCAGAATTGAATCCATTGAAAAGGCAGGAGGAGGAGACTAAGGAGGAGAAGAATAAGAAAAACCAGAGAACACAATATGTTTCCGATAGTGTGGTGAAGCCATAAGAAAAAAAAAGGAAATTTCAGATTTCTGGAAAGCATTTTGACTTCCTGTAATTCTGCCTGTCAGTCTTTACTATCCACGTAATATCAACCTATCCTCATCTCCCTTTGTTGAAATTATCACTTGTCATTCTGGCTGTTAATCTTCCCCACTCACGTGCGTGCTGCCAACCTACTCTGTCCGGACAAACAAGCACACAAATTAAACAAACAGCCCAGCCACCCAAAACAATACTTTCGTATCCAGAAGTAATGAGAAAGTGCACAATAGAGAAATACTTCACTGCAGTTTTATGTACATGGGGACCTGTATTATTGTCTGTACTGTAGTTTTAAAATGGAATTCATATTCAAACTAGAAAGGCCGACATTTGCTTTGGAGCAAATACAGCAATGGCTTCACCACATTTTACGACATGGCAGGGAAAGAATGAGAAACACAAGGGAAAACAATGCTTTACATTGATATAACTATAGTATGAAGTAACATACAACTAAGACTACAACAGTTGGATAGCTATTCCCTACATTATTGGTTAGGATTTTTAATTGCATAATGCAAACTGTTGATTTTCAAGAAAAAAAAGAAGTGTTCATGCCCCACATTCCAATGCTGGAGCAGGAAAGCTTGAAATACCTACCAAAACACTTGAATACAGACATACTGTCAGTATGGAATGGATCTGAGCAGGTATTAATTAAGTTAAGCCTGTTCAATTCCAACAGCCAATCAGCAAGGAGAATAGAGGAAAGCTGCATGCCTATTGGTTGATGCCCTGCATTCCATTGTGATGACTCATGCCCAAATGTGGTAACACTGCACACTAACTCAGTAATACATTCGCTATAACACAGCCAAAAAACTCAAATAAAACCATTCTAAAAGCCTGTATCACAAAAATTTAAAAAACGCCTAGGGGTATTTGCCCACTGTACCTCCATACCAAATTTCAGGACCTTAGGCCCTAAAATGAAGAAGCTGAATCCATTTAAAAAATGGCAGGAGAAGGAGAAGGAGAAGGAGAAGGAGGAGAAGAAACATCAGAAAAAGCAATATGGGTTCACCACCACTTCGTGGTGTGGTGAACCCATAAAAACAGTCCTGTTTCTAATCAAACTATAAATTTGGATTGGTTATGCCTTATGATTTTGACTATTTGTTTTGGTTGACACGTCCTGTTTCCAATGATTGAATACTTTGTTCATATTATTTATTATCTCTATTTTTAATCCAACTATAAATTTGGATTGATTATGCCTTATGATTTTGACTATTTTGTTTTGGTTGACACGTCCTGTTTCCAATGATTGAATACTTTGTTCATATTATTTATTATCTCTATGTTTAGTCATTGATCGTTTACATGTATGTCCTTCGTAACTTGTTCTGTCTTATGTTGGGCTACCTTGGAAATCAGTTGTCCTAAACTGAAGGTACCACCCAACTGTTTTTAAGATCAATAAATAAATAAATAAATAAAAAATTGACATTTTGCCATTGAATTTGGACTAGCTTACAGTTTCACCATGCAGCAATGATATCCCCATAACTCCCCAAGTACCTTCCAGATGTTTGTATTATTTTTATTGTAATCTCATAACATTGGGGGGTGAACTTCAAACTACTTTGGCGATCTCTGTTGCTGTTTATCCTTGTTTATTAATTTTTAGCATTAGCAACTTATGTTTGTCCTTACTGAGTGCCAAAACTTGACATTGATATTTGGCAATTATTTCTAAATTGGCCCCCATACTTAATATTTCATTCAGGTGCCCCAGAAAAGTAGGGGTGATTTTAAGAAATCTAAGGCCAGGGTGATATTGAAAATAATGTTTGTATCCTTACAAAGTTATCTCTATTTGCTTTCTATAGCAATTATACGTAGAAAACAAGAATGGTACGATTATAGTGACGATTGTAGTGATTCATTTCTTTATTTTTCTGATCGAAAAATTTCTACTAACTGTTAATTCTACGTGACTGATGAACCTCTTCAACGATATTTTTGTATCTCAACATGAATGTGACAAATGTGAAATTCATACATTTTTAGAACGATAGTGCCGTTCACTATTACATGATGCAACACAGCAAGTGATACTGATATATACTTTAATATATACAAGTGTCACTTGCCATGTTGCATGTAATAAACGTAGTACTACGCAAAAGTAGTTAAAACTACTTTTGTGTACGTTTATTATATTTTCAATACAGAAGGGACATGTTAGTGTGCATGCAGACCATAGTCTGATTGTGCAAAAGTAATGAACAAAAGATTGATGCATACAAATTACAATAATTTCTATTGTTGTCAGTGTTGTCAGGGTGTGTATATGTACTCTCAAAGTAAGTAGCCTCGCGTTGTGTATACATTATGATATAGCTGTATCAGTTTTAGCAGTCCATATTGTGATATGTATTAATATTTTAGCCTATTGTATTGAGCATTGTGTAACTGTTTGTATATGGAGGCCAAGATGCATTATATATTAGACAATATGGTATAAACATTTTGTGATTAGCACATTCATTAACTTCTTGATGGCTTAGCAATATATTTGACAGCATGTGTTTTTTCTTTGTCTCTGTATCTAAGGCGCCTTGAATGACTCCAACTATTTTATTTACCATCTCTTTCTCCATCTCTTTCTCACACTCTCTCCACATCTCTCGCGTCATCTCTCCATCAGTCCATCTCTCACTCTCCATCTCTCCATCACTCTCTCCATCTCTTCATCTCTCCATCTTTCTCTCCATCTCTCTCCCATCATCTCTCTTCATATATATATATATATGAATCTCTCTGTCCATCCCTCTCCCATCATCTCTCTCTCCATCTCTGTCTCTCTTCATCTGTCCATCTCTCTGCCCATCTATCTCCTATCATCTCTCTCTGTCCATCTCTCTATCTCTCTCCCATCATCTCTCTCCATCTCTCCCATCATCTTTATCCATTTCTATCTCTCTCCCCATCTATCTGTCAATCTCTCTATCTTTTTCCAATCATCTCTCTCCATCTCTCTCTGTCCATCCCTCCATCTCTCCCATCATCTCTATCCCTATCTCTGTCAATCTCTCTCTCCATCTCTCTCCCATCATCTCCCTCCATCTCTTCTCTCTTTCCATCTCTGTCCATCTCCGTCCATCTCTCTCATCATCTCTCCCTCCATCTCTTCTCTCTCCATCTCTCTGTCCATCTCCCTGTCCATCTCTCTCTCATCATCTCTCCCTCCATCTCTTCTCTCTCCATCTCTCTCCCCCATCATATCTCTGTCCATCTCTATCTCTGTCCATCTCTATCTCTCTGTCCATCTCTCTCCCATCATCTCTCTCACATCATCTATCCATCTCTATTTCTCTGTCAATCTCTCTCACACTCTGCCTCCATCTCCTCATATCTCAGTCTATCTTTTTATCTTTCCATCTCTCCAACTCTGTCTCCATCTCTCCATCTCACTCCATCTCATTCTCTCTCCCAATCCCTCTCAACCTTCAGGAAAATGTTTGATTTATTTAAGTAGTGTTTATACTTAGAACAGATGCATGCCAACATTATAACAGAATCACCAGATTTACCTACATTGTGCACTCCTAAATTCTCATCAATGATTGAGATATTTCAAGAAGGTACCTGTACATGTGATTACAAATGTCTTTTTACCTTTAATCTTGATATTGTTGGAATAGTTTTCTGAAGAAGGTCAAATACATGTATATTCCATGTCCATGTCCATTCCATTCTGTATATTCCGTGACAGACTCATGTAAACCTTCTTGAAAACAAATGTTCAGTTGTGTAAGAAAGTGACGACTTGTCTTTTAATTTCCAGTGCATGTTTTCTCTGTGTCTCGTAAGGAGCTATGTTTCTAAAATTGCCTTATGCACTCACTCACTCACTCACTCACTCACTCACTCACTCACTCACTCACTCACTCACTCACTCAATCACTCACTCACTCAATCACTCACTCGGCAGAGCTGATCAAATATTATTGAAGGGATACGAGAGGAGAAAGGTCAATCAGTAAGACTCATGAACAAACATTTACCTGCTTAGGTGTGGGGAAATTCGCCACAATAATGGCAGCTAGCCTATTTACAGTCACGTGGCGAGCCTATTTACAGGCAGTTTACAAGTCAAAGTTTATTGCACAACGTTTGTCACGGGTACAATGGATGGCAAGTAATAAAATTACTAGTTGGTATGTGTCTATCATAATGCTACATATATGGTCAACGGTTACTGTGTCTGACAGAGTGTTATTAAGAACTACTGGTTAGAAAATATTTCGACTCTACACGTGCGTTCTACCTTATGCTATACTATACTCATGGAGGGTACCGTGAGCAGTTGTACCTATACAAAACATGGTCTATGACTGCTAAACAGAGTGTAGACTAAGTTACTTGCCAGGAATGTTAAATTCTACATATAAATGCTACGATACGCTACACTATATAACGGTACATGTAGTTGACAGTATTCAGTGACTCTACTTATACAACTATTCTAAGATTTCTAAGATTATAAATCACATAAATACATGGAATTCTAAGATTATAAATCACATAAGTACATGGAACGTCTCTCTAGATGTGTTGGGTGATTGTTTTAGGTAGGGATGTCACAACTAAAAATAGGGGGGGTGCCAAGGATTATTAAAAATGATTCCATGTTATAGAGTAGATTTTTCCGGTCAGAATGCTTCATTTCTCATAAAATTGGACAAAGTTGAGATTTTCTAGAATTTTTCAAAGTTTATGATTTTGACGTTTTCATTGGAAGATGCTTAAGTATTGGTCCTATGGGAATAGGCTAATTAGTCATGGCACCAAAAGAGACCATAAATCAACAATATCTGACATACATTTTATTGTATCTCTTAAAGTTTTCATGCTACAATCTTCAAATTTTCAGCATCTTAGGATCAAACAATTTGTAACAAAGGTCTTTAATTTCATCTTTTTACATACAAAAGTTTACATATTTTTTCCTAATTAGGCTAATGATTACATAATTACATAATTACATCATTTTTACAGGTAACGAGGTTCCCAGGTAAGATACAAATTGTGAACAGAGCTCTATACTAACAAGGTATTTTTGTGGTCCTAAATTCCCTTTAGAAGTAAACAAAGTATTTTAATGAGGATGATTAAATACCAAAATATGCAAATGAGCCTAATTACCAACATTTATATACATATCAGGATACATGTCACTTTTCTTTTATATAATAAAAATGTCACAGTAACCTGTTGACATATTAGCTAACTGTAATATTCAAACTGTAATATTCAATATTCATTTCTTGATTAACTAACAATTATTTCAATTAACAATATGCTAATTAGCCTTTTACAATACATGTATACTTACTACTCTTTTAAATTGCATTTTCACACTAACTACTTTAGTGCATGTATTTATGGATGTTACAATTACAGCTAAATTTACTTGATAAAGATAAAATGGTATTTTTACAATCTTTATCCACATTTTTTATCCACTTCACTCTCGTGTCTTCTCTGAGTCCAGTCTTGTTGACAAAGTTAAACAACTCCAAAACTGGCCCGTTTGTGAATCTGTCATGCTCAACTTGACAGCTGCCTGTTTCATGTGCAGTAAAGACTCAATCCTGCATTTCTGCACAGCTCTCCTGCATTTGTCTCTTCTTCATCCACTAAAATAAAATAAAATATGGGTAGTCAGTATTAGGTAATTAGTATCTAGTCTCACATGTACAGCCATATATAAATAGCCAATGGAAAAAGAAAACAGAAAACTAAGAAAACGAACAAGAAAAGAATAGAAGAGGAAAGCACCACTGAACATGAAGACGACCAATTGGAAAAAAGCAACAAGAGAGAAGAGAGAATGCACAGAAGGAAGAAGACAATCACATGGGACCATCTTCTGACAAGAGTGAGCGGAGTAATAGATTCAACAACAACAACAATAGCCATTCAAAATGTTCAGGATGATTCACTTTTCTTTGTTGAATTAAGATTTTAAAAAATGAAATCAACCATGCAACTGGCAATATAAAAAATAGTGAGGTTACTAGATTTGGCCTTGGTATCTGACATCAGAAACCAGAAATTTGATATTTTTTCTTCAAAGCTGGATCAGTAAACAAAAAAAATATCTACATCAGGGGCTGGGTAAATATTGATCACGATGGACAAAACATAACATTGAATATAACACTTTACGACAATCTCATGATCCGGCTAAAGTTTTTTTTTCGTCCAAAATATGCCACATTGTCGTAAATTAAAAGTGTAACACACTTACGCTTAAAATATATTATTAAAGAGCAGCGGAAATTATGATTATACTTATAGGTTGAATTAAACCGACAACGTTCGCGATCTCACGCCCCCCTCCCCTCACGGCCCGGCCGCGCGCATTGCACGCACCATTTTTCCGGCGGCCGGGAAAAACTAACAAAATGTTTCGCTAAACCCACAGCTTAAACTCGCCTCAAATGAAACAAAAACTACACCAACATAACCACAAGGTGTTTATATTTGTTGCTATGGGCGGACAAAATTGTTAAATTCAAGAAAAATAACAAAATTTTTCACATACTTTTTGGACGCTTCACTTCTCGACTCATACCTCCCGCCAGCGATGACGTATCAACTTTGTCCTACCGCCGTCGTGAACCCTGAACTCTGCCCTTTCACATCAAATCATTCCCAGAGTTCTACAAGCCCGAGCGGTTTGTGGCTTTTGAGTGGAAGAAGACGTCTCCGCCCGGCGGCTTCAAAATAGCGTGCCGCGTTCGCGGCGTCCGAACGGGGCTGATTTTCGGCTGTATTTTCAACTTTGCTGATTTTTAGCTCCTTTATTGATCCATATTTTCAACTAAAAATACAATGACACGATAGCTGACATCATATACATTGTTGATAACGATTTTTATTGGCATAATACAAACGGTTGATTTTTAACGATAGTTTAAAAATATTTACTGCCTCGCGCGCCCCCGCGTTCCAATGCCCGAGCGGGAAAGTTTGACATGCCTAGTTTTAGTAGTCTTACATCGGATCATCTGCATTAATTTGCGTCTCTCTTCGCACAGTAACGTGACTAGGACAGGTATTATCCGCCATATTGGATGAGTATAGGATTGTTGCAAGCGCGTCAACACAACGTACTGCGCCTGCGCGAAACACGGCTTTTAGTTGTGGTAGCAGGACACAGTTTCCGGCCTATGGAGATTTCTATAGTTAAGAACCCCAAAGTGACCTACTTCGACACGGTAAAATATAGTAGGGTGCAAAAGTTAGGTACAGTTCAACCTGAATATGTTTGAGTTCAAGGTACAAAATATGTGAAAATGGGCTAAAGTTTGTCGGCTAGTTCACTCGTGACGCAATCTTTTAAAAGCGCTATGCGGAAGCTCATGGAACTGCAGCAGGCGCACAGCACTAGGCTGTGACAGTATCAAGGCGCAAATCTACGCTAACCGAACAAAGGTCAAATTTCAACTTTTACAGTCTCAAACCTGTTGTATTCCTCTATCTTGTACCACAGTACCCGCGTCGCCGTCGTACACACAAGAATCTCTGTGTCTGTCTCAAGTATACGCCGACCTACTTTGTGCCCGTACTACTTTTGACTACGGAGTTCGCCCATTAATACTGTGTACTGCAACCTTTGTCAGAGTCGTCAGTTCCACATGGAGGCTAGTGGGATATTTGAAATACTAAAGAAATCAGTACGTCGACAGAGGCATGGTCATGTGATGTGATAATCACGAAAATTGCAAAAAAGACGTCATTTGGTGTCTTTGGAGGTTAATTTTACACACAAGGTAAAAGGATAGAATCGTCTGGCTCAACTTGTAAATCATTCCTTTGGTACTGAAAGTTCAAAGCAACAATGTTCCCTTCACCTTCCCAGCCTACACACATATACAAAAAAAAAAGGTATTTCTATTACATCTCGCAAAATGTTGAGCATTTCATACTCTACTGCAAACAGAAAAGAAATCAAAACCAAGAATAACATATCAAAAGTAGCGTTGGTAGCATCATTTACTATCATCTTTACTGTTTATTACTTTATCATGTTCTTGCAATTAGCCCTCGGGACTGGATTTGCAAGAACTTCTATATTTCTGGAAAATGAGTTATCGTATAGAAACTGCCATTACATTCCGTGTTTGCTTTAGTTACTTCAACATTTAATGTTTATTTACATCACACAATGGCGAGAGACTATCAATTATTTATTTTTCATGTCGCCACTAAAACGAAATGCAAAATGTTATGAAAACAAAGACTAGTAAACATATATGATTAAGAATTGAGATTAACAAGCGACTAACAATAAAGCTACTATACACTGCTATATATCATGGAAAGAAATAAAGACTCAACGAACGACCTATCTTCTGCTCATTTTTTTATTCACATATATTTATTGAGTATGAGGCAAAAAGCAAAAGTTGCTTATATGCCACCTTCTACTCAAAAACATACGAGTATAAAACACATTGACAAGATACATGCATAATTACAAGATGGATAAAACGAAGATAAATACGAACAAGACGAGTTGGTGATCTATCAATTACGAGAATCTGCCCGTACAGTAAATGAAGTTTTGCACTACATCAAAAACATTACAGTTTTCTTGGTGTGAGAGTGATGTGGACCCTCGAAGTAGTAAGGAACTGTTCAACATAAGGAACAGTCATTGAGATTCTGCTCAATTCCAGCTCTTAGTGCACGTGTGTGTTTCATACGACTCTCACATTCTTTATTGCATTATGGCTGCATTATAATGTTGCATTATCGTCTAGATCTATTTACATGGTGTTGTTGTATTATAATGCTTCTTACTCGTTATATTGTTGCTGTATGTTACTTGATATTATGTTATAAGATAGGACTGTGAAATGGATATTCTTTTTTTTGCTAAACAGATGAAATAATAAAGATTATTTGAAAAAAAAAACAGACGCCTACGGCACGAAGCAACATAAAACGATTACGTGTTCATTTGATATTTTGATAAGTCTCACCAGCGAGAAGTTTCTTTCATGTTTGCAAATCAAGCAATCTGCTTGCTTTACTTTAATCTTTGCTTTTAATTTCGTTCAAAAACTGCTTTTAGTATCACACCGCACACAAACATGTTATTGTTACTGAGCACCTGTCTGGTGTAGGACGTGTTTTTGCTGTCCAGAAACCTGACAAGTGGCACCATGAAGAGAGGGCAGCAGCAGCCCCAGACTGGCGTCACAGACGGTAGCGTGTTTTTGCTATATATTCCGTAACGCACAGTATTCCTGGACACAGCTATCCACGGCTGGACTGAGACGCCGCGAGTTCGAATCCCGCATGTGCATACCTGTGCGTAAACTGTAGCCCTTAAAATACAGTAGCGTGTATTGTCTGGTGAGCGACAGAGTCGGGATTCGAACTGATAACCTCTTGATACCGCTGTGCAAAGACTTGCAAGATCGAACTGGTTATTCAGCAAAAGATTTACGATGAATATGATTCTTATTTACATTAAATTCTCAACACAAAGAATATATCGACAAATGAAAATAAATACTTGTAATGTATAAAAAGCTCAAACGAACAGTGCCTTTTTTGATTGGAACGTTTATAAGAGCGAGTTGTAGTACTTTTAAAATGTTGGCTACAGCGCAGGTAACCAGTAAGGTTTCCTGTGAGTTTATACAGTTTATATGTTCCGAATAAACCATTCCTTCGCCAAGAAGGTTATCTTTTCAGTAGCGTTTGTCTGTTTGTCTGTTTGTGAACAGCATAACTCAAGAAGCTTAGTATGCATTGTCATGAAACTTGGTAGGTGGGTAGGTCTTAATGAGACCTAAAAATGATTAGATTTTGGGCGCCCTTGCGGCTTTTGTTCGTACTGCAGCAGAACTTCCGGTTTTTATATCTCGCGATCTGGACATGCTAGGGTCACGAATTGTGGTTGGTAGATAGCTCTTGAGGTAGGGAAGAAGTGACATGAGTTTGGGCCCCCTAGCGGCTTGTTCTGGAACTGCAGGAGCATTTGTTGAAAAATTTTCGAAGGATGATAACTCAAGAACCGGTTGACGGATTGTCGTGATTTTTGGTATGTAGGTAGCTTAAGGGATGCTTGACATAATCAAATGACAATTATGCAAATCAGGAGCTAGTTTGCATAATTAATGAGGAAATTCTATAAATCTGCTTTGTTCGATAATAGGACTATGAAACACTTGTGACATGTAATTGAGAATGAAAAAAACATCTGAGGATATAGATTATGTAAATGAAGACCTAATTTGCATAATTAATGGGAATTTTTTATAATTTCATAGTTGTAACTGCTGGGAATTTCATACTTGCCACATTTGGAAGTTAAGTGAAGGCGAACATCAATAAACATAATTTATTCAAATCATGACCTCATTTGCATAATTTATGAGGAAGTGCTGTAATAGCCTTTTTGTTAAGATAAGACTGTCATTGGGTGGAGAATATGATCAACTGATATAACCCATGCAAATGAGGATCTTATTTGCAAAATCAATTATCAAAATTGTATAATTCTTCAACCGCAAGGGTTAACATCATTTGCCGAAGGTATGAGATCGTGGAACTCTTGTTTTGTAATTTTTCTCCAGGCGCTGCAGCCACGCAGCAGCCCCAGACTGATTGGCAGTCCAACACTGCGTACACCTCCAGATCAGGTAAAGAAATTATATGTATACTGTAAAAAAAAATTACGGCTCTCAGTGGCAGATATGAGATGTTGTCACATCGGCGCACCAAATCCGTAAGGTGTTTTTAGCACCTTGACAGACAGATTAGCCTAAGAGGCTCGGTGGCCGTCACTCCACCGTATAGGTGGGGAAGTCGTGTAAAGTGCCTTTCCCAAGGGCACAACGTCGGGCCACAGTGAGTATCGAACCCGGGACCTCTCGGTTCCGAGTCCAACGCTCTAACCGTTGCGCCACCGACGCCATGTTATTATGTATACTGTACAGTACTGCATATACAGTGTATATGTTCCGAATAAACCATTAATTTATTCAAAAAACAGTTACTCAAGCAACTGGATATGATTTTGAAAACGTCAGACGTTTCAGCTAGTATCCACTAGCTTTCGTCAGTGACTGAGAGACCAGAGGGGAAAGCAGGTTTATATACACAACCTGTTTATTGATATGCAAATAAAGTGAAGACAATTTTTCTTTTTTTTTTGGAAGTCGAAAAAGGAACAAAAGTCAGACAAGTCAAGACAAGATGATGCAAATTAGTCTGAAAGCTCCTGTTATACAGGACAGGAGCTTAAGTGTTGTCTGTCCTCGGGGCTGGGAGTGCCAAATCCCAAGTGCCGGAAAGATCGACCCGTAGCCCCCCTTCCCTGTTGAGGGTGGGGTTGTACATTCTTTCATATATTGCCTCTTTAACACCCCGTTCCCACCAGCGTGTTTCGCGGTCTAAGACATCCGTGGACTCGAGTTTGAAAGAGTGACCCTGGTTGTGTTGTAGGTGGTGGAAAATGGCTGAGGAGTAGCCGTTGGCACTAGGTCGGCAATGTTCTTTGTACCTTACTTTAAGCGGTCGACTTGTCTCTCCGATGTAGGTGTTGTTACAATTGGGCTCCTCACATTTGAGTCTGTAAATAACATTCGCCTTGGTACCCTTGTGAGGTCGGTCCTTAGGGTGTACCAGTCTTTGTCTGAGGGTTGAGTGAGGTTTGAAGTTAGTGGCTATGTTGAAGTTTTGGAAGATCCGTCGGAGTTTTTCAGATACTCCTTGGACATACGGAATAGTGATGTTGGCCTTGTTTTTGTTGGTCAATGGTTTGCACTTCTGGGTTTTCTTAGACTGATCTGAAGGTTTGAGCGCTTTGTTGAAAGTCCAGTTTTGGTAGCCACATTTAGCCAGGGCACCTCGGAGGTGTCTATGTTCGTCCGTATATAAACCTGCTTTCCCCTCTGGTCTCTCAGTCACTGACGAAAGCTAGTGGATACTAGCTGAAACGTCTGACGTTTTCAAAATCATATCCAGTTGCTTGAGTAACTGTTTTTTGGCTATCGTATTACCTGGATGTCTAACCTTCATCGACGCATTAATTTATTCCCTTATTTCGTAATTTTTCTCCAGGCGGTACACCCACGCAGCAGCCTCAGACTGATTGGCAGTCCAACACTGCGTACACCTCCAGATCAGGTAAAAAAATTGCCAGCTTACGTTATACAAAATTATGTTGCTTTCTTGTTTTTTTTTCTCTTGGGCCTTCTTTAAAACTAGTCGGCGATCGGTGAGCAACCGTACAACGACAAAATCTGTGACCCCTGATTTTATTATCGTGTGTTTATTTCGTCCATTATACATGTGCTGTCTGATGTACACTAAAAACGTGGCATCGTCATCTGCTGTTCTCTTGTATAGACGCTGAATTGGGCATTTTAGGCATCTTAACATTACAAATTTTACAACTAATTAAAACATGTATACAATTACATAACAACTGATCAAATTATACAGTATACAGTTACATTGTAAAAGATAAAATAATACAGAAGCTATCTTAGGACTGTTTTTGTTCAAACGGTGAGTTAAGTATATGGAATAGGGATGTTGTCATACCAGTTTGTTTTTGCAAATGATATACAAAGCTGTTGGGCACTTTGCATAATTGGAATGTGACTGATATGTAAGAATAAGAATTTAAAAAGGGACAACAAAATACAAATGAGTCTGTCCTCTCCGCTTTGAAACATTAATGACACTAGCATATCAGGTGCTGTATGCGGTATGTTTTTATATTTCCCTCCATACCATAGGTTACGAAAATAAAATAATTGATACTGGATGGAAAAGATTGATATGGAACAGCCCATTTTGGAATGGGGACTAAGATGAAGTGAAATATGCTGCATTTGCTCTGAAGCCAATGTCAGCAGTTCTAATGTTACCTCACGTCATATACTTTTTTTAAAACTTTTTCATTTAATCTAATGTAATCTAATTTAATTCTTTTATTTATTCACCCAGGGTTTACATGTCACTATTTTTTTGCGATTTTCAATGCCCCCTGCACATATAGAACAAACCGTACTTCAGTAAAATAATGAAAAAGAAAGTTATAAACTAACTAAAGTACAATCATTGCATCATAATACATGTAATAAAATGCTTCAAAACAATACACTGCTATTATATGTAACGTTATGTTTTATTGTTAGATAGGACAGTGAAGTGCATATTCGTCTTTTTTTTTTTGCTAAACAGACGTCTACGATACGGACGTTAAGAAGTGTTGGCGCCTTCGCAACAAACTTTGGCAGATCATAGGCCTTGTGCTCGCAGTGGTGATCATCATACTGTTGTCTTACTTTGCAGGCAAGACTCTTACATTGCTTTAGAAAATACACGCATTGTTTTCCTGCCTCCCTAAATAGTTTATCAGGCTGGTGAGTCACTGAGTAAAGAGACTCTATAGAGAGATTCGGTTGTGTAAAAAGAGTCTCTATACTCTGTTATACCTGCAATTTTTATAGAGTTTAATTACAATTTACCAAATGTATGTTTTTACGATGTTATTTTTTTGTATTTTTGTATAGACTCTTAACGACTAGCCAATTTTGGCTAAAGGGTATCGTAATAAAGACAAAGACAACTTGGTATGCTGAATACTTGAAAATTTACTGGCAATTTCGAGAAAAAAAATGTAACCCGTAATGTATAGACATATCTTTTGGAAAACTCGTTTACATGCATTCTTATTTCTATAATCTCTGTGTAAGTAACCACTTACATTTTTTTCGATATAGCCAAAAACATGGAAATGGAAAAGAAATTTGTGGAGGCGGAAAAACGAAACAAGAAGACTGAGCTACGAGTAGCCGAATTGGAACGTTAGTCATCATAGAACTTCAATTACTTTCTATGTAGCTTTTGTAGTCATGTGCGTTGTAATTATGTACCTACATGTGTAAAGGAACATACATGTATAGTTTACTGCATGCACGCCCAATGCTCTTTTTGGCATCAATATCTGTATCACCTTATATGTGTTTAGACTGATTGCTGCATTCTAATTCTATTCTCCCTGATCTATTGTTAATTATTTCATAGGTATCCCATACTAGCCACCCGCTCTTGTATTAGTTAGGTTAGCCTTATGAAAGTGTACTTAGTATGTACTAGTAGATGCCATACACTTTTTTTTGCAATAAAGTTATTTTATTTTCAGAGATGTGTGTTTCACCCGGGCATCCCAACTTTACCGTGTCTCCTGAAGATAAGAGGAACATGAGCCCAGTTGGCTCCGGCTCTGTCGGGCCTCCTGGCCCACCTGGCCCTCTAGCTAAAAAGGCGGCCATTGGGCCAGTTGGCCCCGTGTCTATCGGGCCTCCTGGACCTCCTGGGCCCCCTGGCCCTCCTGGCCCTCCAGGCAAAAAGGCGGACATTAGGCCAGTTGCCCCCGTGTCTCCCGGCCCTCCTGGGCCACCTGGCCCTCCAGGACAAAAGGGGGCCACGGGGCCAGTTGGCCCTGGGTCTGACGGGCCTCCTGGGCCACCTGGCCCTTCAGGGGAGAAGGGGGCCATTGGTCCAGTTTGCCCTGCGTCTGCCGGGCCTCCTGGCATTCCAGGACAGAAAGGGACCATGGGCCCGATTGGCCCACCAGGACACAAGGGAGTCATGGGCCCAGTTGGCCCTGAGTCTGCTGGGCCTCCTGGGCCACCTGGCCCTCCAGGAGAGAAAGGGGCCACGGGCCGAGTTGGCCCTGCATTTCCCGGGCCTCCTGGGCCACCTGGCCCTCCAGGAGAGAAAGGGGCCACGGGCCCAGTTGGCCCTGCATTTCCCGGGCCTCATGGGCCACCTGGACCACCCGGACGCCCGGGACACAAGGTACTGGAACCAGCTGGACCTCGGAGGTGGTGCGTGAATGAAGGTTTGGACTATCCATTTTACTTTGACTGAGCACAACTTTGAAAGTATATCACCTTAGCCATAGACTGCAGCTGTTTGACGTTTTGCTCTTATCGTTTTACTTTTATCATTCCCAAAGAGAGGTGTCGGAATGTAAAGACATGCAATACGTTTCGTTTCCCCCATGCAGGTTGTCCCAAAGGTTATCGTAAGCAGCGTGGAATCTGCTACAAGGTATTCACCGCTCAACTGAAGAGCTTCGTCGACGCGACAGCGACTTGTCGTCAAGACGGCGGCACCCTCGCCATGGCCCAAGACGCTGAGACCAACGATTTGCTGATTTCCCTGTACAAGGCCGCTATAAGCAGTGGGGCCGGATTCTGGCTCGGCCTCTCCGATACGCGCGAGGAAGGAGTGTTTGAGTGGGCGAATGGCACTCCCCTTGGAGCGTACAGACCATGGGGTCAGGGAGAACCTCATCCCATGGGCAGATGGGGCAACAACGATCAAGACTGCGTAGTGCTGTCGATTGTACCTCGCAAGTGGGTCGACGTGCTTTGCCGTCACCGGTTTGGATTCATTTGCCATGTCAAGCCAGGTACCACGAGCCAACACCACTCTTACTAATCAAAGCTAAGCACTACTTTTGAGAATATCATACATTACATTGTTTATATGGTATTTGAGTGCATTGTATTTGCAGGCGTCAGCATAATTTATTGTACATATACCTATGTGAGAAAAATTAGTGTGACAAACTTAAGTAATTTAGGGAAGGCACATATGTGCCCTTCCCTGCCAATATGTGTTTCAATTTGTGAAAAGAAATAAACAACAAAATAAAAATAGTTATCTATTAATGGCATGGCAATGGGTTTCAAACTAGCACTTGTCCTTATTGCCACGAGTACTAAAGCAGTCCATGACGTTCACATTTTACTTTGTTGTTTCTGTTACAGAGTACAAGTGTGCCTAGGAGACATGGTCAAGTACTCACTGACACTGTGGACTGTACTGCGATGATCCTGTACACATGCTGCTAGAGGCAGAGAGCACACATTAGACCTACAACGTAGCAGAGGAAAGCAGAGACACGGATATCGTCAACCTAGCCGGCATGAAAGAAGGCCTTCCTGAAGCCGTAAACACGCAAATGTACCTTGCCCTCTCCAGGTACATCGAGAGTATTCACGCGCACCGATTCGATGTGCTCTCCTAGAGACACTTTCAGCATCAGACAAGTAAAAAGGCACACAGGATAAATACCTAGAGATACAATTTGACTCTGGAATGAACCATGAGCAATCCATCACCAAGAGGCCACGTCTAGCGAGATATCAAACGAGTTTAACAAGGACAACATCAACAACAACATGATCCTCTGTAGAACCCAATAACTTGGAAGTAAAGTACCAAGCCTGGACAAACGTAATTTGACTAGAAACCTATTAATACTAGCAGTAATATTACCTTAATAGACTGCGTTCCAACAGAACAATTTGTGACCATGGGCGATAGGCCAAGTAGTCTTTGTTGACCTTGCTGTTGCTTTGTCTATACACTAAAGATATTGTGTATAAACTCGATAGGCCATAAGAGGTCACTTTTACGGCTTAAATAATTGTCTGAACGTAATAAAATGTCTAATTAGGAGAATTATTTCTTGACAATTATAAAGTGTATACCAGAGAAATGTTAATTAGCATGACATGAACTATTATAATGAAGAACAAAAAATGTAAGAGTAAAATGTCATCAACATTTAGTACCCATATGGTGAAAACTTGATAGCGTTTAGGCCCTTTATACTATCTTAAAGTCTAAACAGAGAAGGGAGATATGCTGCCCTAATAGTCACATATTACCATCCAATAACTCATTACAATTGATGTAAATGTTGTGAAAATTTACGTGCTGTATTTGACGCAGTGTGGCCAAGATAATTGAAATACAAATTGTTTGTATCATGAACAGACAGCAATATATGGATATTCGTAGAATTGTAATGAAGGAGAGGATTTTTATGTAAAATTCAGTGCTATACTTCGCTTCTCTAGTAAATATAAGTAAACTAGAAAGCATCAGTTATGTGCCAACGTCAAGAAGGATTAAAGACTAAAATGAAATCCTTAACTAATTTACTTAGATTCAAACGCAATGTAATGAGCAGAAAATACGTAATGTACAAAAGGCATTTGAAACAAATAAAGAAATTTCATTTGGATGCTATTCTCTGGGTATTTCCTCCATATTCTGACTGTCAGTTGGTTCCAAATGGAGCACAGTATGAATACCGTAACAGTGTAACATGATGTTAACAGAAAACCATCGGTACACAACATACAAACTTAGAATGTGATAATTAACATACAAAACGGCAAGCCATAAAGCTAAAAGCACAAACCTACGAATCACCCACATTAAGATACGGTTGCAAGACGTGCAAGATGTGTACTAGTGTCTAGTAGCATGTGCTTACATCCAAACATCCGCATTTGGAGTGAAAAACACAAAATACCGGTTGACGCTTGGGTCTCTTGAATTTTTTAAACAATTTCTCGCGGCAAAATTTGAGTCGGAATATTTTCAGAGGGGCCGCATGTCTCTCGCCCTCTCTCTCTCTCTCTCTCTCTCTCCCTCGTACACACACACACACACACACACACACACACACACACACACACACACACTTGGGGCAGTCTACAGAGGAAGACCAGAGTGACTGGTCGAAAGCTTCAGTGAGAGAACTTCTCTTGTGTGTTGGAACAACTTAAAACAACTAGAACAGGTTGTTGACCAGCGTGTTGGCCGCAGATTCTACAGTGAACGTGGTGACGGCGAGCTGCTTCCTCACGAGCTCCCACCGCGTCGCCTGGTCGGCCGGGTTAACGTTGTCGATGTCGAGCAGGGCGTCGGCCAGGCCCGGGAAGGACTGTCCCGCGTAGGTGTTCACACTGCTGGGGGCAAACACCACGTGTCTGCAAGGTA
>NW_017804487.1:609324-667097 GCF_001625305.1 Branchiostoma belcheri
CACACACGCACACACACACACACACACACACACACACACACACACACACACACACACACATACTCTCTCTCTCTCCCTCGCACACACACACACACACACACACACACACACACACACACTTGGGGCAGTCTACAGAGGAAGACCAGAGTGACTGGTCGAAAGCTTCAGTGAGAGAACTTCTCTTGTGTGTTGGAACAACTTAAAACAACTAGAACAGGTTGTTGACCAGCGTGTTGGCCGCAGATTCTACAGTGAACGTGGTGACGGCGAGCTGCTTCCTCACGAGCTCCCACCGCGTCGCCTGGTCGGCCGGGTTAACGTTGTCGATGTCGAGCAGGGCGTCGGCCAGGCCCGGGAAGGACTGTCCCGCGTAGGTGTTCACACTGCTGGGGGCAAACACCACGTGTCTGCAAGGTAAACACCAAAGAACAAGAGTTCCGAGATCTCATACCTCCATTAAATATGGGCTTGCTTTGTCATACTTCATTTCAACATGTCGTCATTAATTATGCAAATAACCTTACATTAACATAATACATGCATAGTGGTGATAACCTTTATTATATTGATAAGTAATTTACACATGTCACGAGGTATAAAATTCCAATCATTCACCAATAGAGTCACAGAATTTTGTTAGCCAGTGTCCTCACTATGAGACCGAAAGTAACATATTATTTCAGACAGTTACAACAATCTCTCCATTCTTTCGCCATTTAGAAGATCACCAAAAGACTACGTTTCTACTAAGATCACAAAACCCACTCATTATGCCTGCCTATTCATTATCTACTGCCTTCAAAGAAGAAGTCGAACCCCATAATAGCTAGCGTAGTAGTAGAAGTAGAAATTTTTCCAGACAGTTGATACCTGTCTCCTGTTACTGTATTGCAATGATTATCATACTTCGGTCATGATTTTGCAATAAGCGCAAATAAAGTTTCAATAACTCTACTTGAAGGCATGACTAAGGCATAATTACCTGAACCAAGGTCTATCAGGCAGGCCCAGAGGGTCGATGAAGGCACCTTCCAGCTTCATCAGGCGATCGTTCACGGCACGGACTGCAAGGGGACTGAAAATAGTGCGGGGTATTTGTGTTACACGTTTTTTTCTTTAGATTATCTTGAAAGTCCATCTGTGTTGGTAGTAATCATAGTAAAAAGTTGAACTTTATTCCAACAAACAGTTCACAGAGAGATCAAATTTTCCGCGACCACTGTCGCCTTCATCAGGATAGTTAATGACCAATCACTTTACAACGTGATCTCGTTAGAGCTACGGTTTACAAAGGATGCCATATATATCAGAGCACTTCAGCCTTCACTTAATAGAGATGGTGGACGATATAAACTCCCTGGCACTTTTGATCAGTTGCTTACGTCTCGTGTCAGTAAAGTCTCGTGTGAATAAGGACACGTGTTTGTAAACCGTAACTCTCGCGAGATCACGTTGTGAAGTGATTGGTCATTAATCAATTATCCTGATGAAGACGACAGTGGTCGCTGAAAATTTTGTCTCTCTGTTAACTGTGTGTTGGAATAAAGTTCAACTTTTTACTACAGTTTTTCTTTAGTTTACACCACGTTTTGAGATAGCAATTATGAAAAAGCCACAGAGTTAAGTTATGACTCTTCATAGGTCTCTACTCACTTTAATTTGTCCACATCTCCAAGGCTCTGGCGGAAAGTTGTTGTAGCCCTGGTGAACTTTGCTATGGCTGACTCAAGGTGCTCTGTATGGAAACAAGTATAGACTTCTTCATTTTGGAGGGAAAGGTTGGAAAAGGTAAACTAAAGCAGATAAAAAGGATCCGAGCACACTTTTTTTTTATTTTTATTTATGTCAACTTTGTCACAAGGACAGGACAGGGGGAACAGGCAGATTCCTTTTCAAGGTCCCCTGTCCCGATAAAAACACATAAATCTAAAATACAAGTAATAACAAATACAAGTAATCACTAAGTTAACATTCTAAAAGGTAAGTAATAAAACAAAAACAAATTAAATAACTATGATAACATAGTTATAGGTATAAATAGGTATAATGAAAGCAGTAATAAAATATAAAAAAGTATCTAACAACAAAGGGCCTATTGCCTATATATAATGATATATAGTTTTGATCTCTTGTGTCAGCCGAAAGAGCAGGATGCTTTTGACCTTTCAGCACGACAAATATATGTGTGAACATGGCTCAAGTTTTGGTCATTGCGAATACAACTTATGGTCTTCTATGATTCCACCGGCAAAATCAAACTGCCCATGAAGAATAATAAGGACTGTCTTCTGTGCTGTGACTCAGTTAGAGAGAAGCCATATCCTTTGGCGTTTGCGTGAGACTCAGACTAACTAGCCAAGATTCTAGATTGTTTAAGGGGCATACACAGACCATCTCCTCGGCTCCAGGGCTAGCCTGGGTGCCAGACTGTTGCCAGGGCCAGTATACAGGCTAGCTCCTCGGCTTCAGTGCTAGCCTGGGTGCCAGACTGGTGCCAGGGCCAGTATTTAGGCTAGCCCCTCGGCTCCAGGGCCAACATGTCCCCAAGGAAATTTTACCACAGCCCCCACAGTTTGAAGCTGGCTAACTCGGGGTAGGGGCATATGTTTCTTCCAAAGTATTTCCGAAAGGATTAGTCTCATCTAGGATGCAGGCATATAAGTCTGACATTCAGGCTAAGACTAACCTAAGCCGATGTTTTGCGCCGCCAGCCTGGCGCCGTGCTCGTCTCGAAGCTCGTCCGTCATCTTCTGCAGAGCCGCCGCGTAGTCCCGCACGTCCAGCGGCAGTACCAGGGCGTCCGCCAGGGTGACCGCCATCTCCCCCCACAGCCGCCCCACCGACTGGTGCACCGTCCAGTCAGGGTCGATGAAGCGATCTTGGAGATCGAAGGTCTCATAGCCGGAGTGGTACAGGGGGTAGCCAAAACCAAATGACTGTGGAGAGAATGATCATCACGCAACTTTTCCAAGCTTCTAGATGGTTCTGCAGATATGCAACTTGAAAACTAGAGTTCCACGATCTCATGCCTTCGACAAATGATGTTAACCTTTACGACTGACAAATTATGAATGTTTCACATTGATTATCGAAATAATATCCTCACTTGCAATTATATCCTTTGATCATATTTTCCATCCAATGACAGTCTTATAATCTTAAACAAAGAGGGCTATTCTAGCATTTCCTCATAAATCATGCAAATAAGGTTCAGATTTGAATAAATTATGTTTAATACTGATCACCTTCACTTAACTTCCAAATGCAGCCAGTATGAAAATCCTGTCAGTAACCACTATTTCATTGTACTATTTATAGCATTTTTCTCATTATTTATGCAAATTAGGCCTTATTGACACCAAAAATTTGTGTCCCCAGCCTGTTTACATCATGAGCTATCAAAACTGCTTGACTGCATACCCCAGTTGATGTAGAGCTCAACGATTTGACCCACTTCCACATCTGTGTTTACACAAGGGTAGGAGAGTTACCAGCGAAAGGTCATGTCGGGTGCAAAACAAATGGAGTGTTCATAACAGAAATCAAATTCACGTAGCATTTTGTAGGCCGTTCTTGTCGATTGACTGTTATTGACACCAAATATTTGTGACCCCAGCCTGTTTACATCATGGGCTATCAAAACTGCTTGCCTGCCCCAGCGCCCAGATAATGTAGAGCTCAAGGATGTGACCCACTTCCACATCTGTGTTTACACAAGGGCCAGAGAGGAACAACACCACTTGCATGTGGAGCTGACTGAGGGTTTATTTACAGTAGCTGGTGACCTGGGCAACAAAGAGGGCCTTTGTTTGTTCAAGGATTACAGGCATGACACTGATGAGTTTGCAATAGGGCATCATCCACATGAGACCAACTTCTGGGGGATTCCTTTTGAACAGTTATATCCAAAAAGGCAGATTAAGCGCCACTTTCGCCAATTCCACAAGGATTCTGTTGTCCTAACAAAGAGGAAATTTTTTTCCAGCTATCCTTGTGGGCATAAATCAATGTAATCCGTAGAAGGTGGGAACCAAAAAGGTCTACTGCACTATGGATGACATATAGATTTCTCTATTAATTAATCAAATTAAGTCATAATTTACATAATGAAAATCTCTTCCTCTTGATTACATATGCCACCATTTTAATTGTTTTATCACAGAACCCAGCAAATATATAGACTTCTGTCATTAATTATGTAAATTAGATCGTAATTTGCAAAATATTCAGCAAATTAGGTCAAGCATCACTTAAGCTACCGAGATACCAAAAATAACAACAATCCGTCAACCGGTTCTTGAGCTATCCTACTTCAAACATTTTCAAACAAATGCCACTGCATTTCCCAAACAAGCTGCTACGGGGCCCAAACTTACGGCACTTCTTTCTGAGCACGAGAACTACCTACCATCTAAAAATCATGACCATAGCACGTCCATATCACGAGATTTAAAAACCAGAAGTTTCGCTGCAGTACTTTCTAATTCAATGACGTGGGGACCCCCCACGAAGCCCATATCCGAACTTGACCTTGGTATTGTCAATGGTAACTTGCCAACTAAAAAACATGAACATCCATTTAAAGATTCTCGAGTTATCTTGATGACAAGAAAAAACACAAAAAACAAAGGTCAACTGCAGTGACATAGAAACCCCCACGGGGCCCATCTTCGAACTTGACCTCGGCATTCTCAACGGTAACTTGCCCACTAAAAATAATGAACATACATTTAAGGATTCTCGAGATATCTTGATGACAAGGAAAAAACACCAAAAACCAAGGTCAACTACAGTGACTTAGGAACCCCCCACGAAGCCCATTTTTAGCCTTGACAATGGCCACCCCCAAATCAACCTGCCTGCCAAAAATCGTGAACCTCGGACCTTGCCTTCAAGAGTTATCGTGCCTAATCTGCCAAACAGTGCAAACCCGATTTCATAACCTTCTCCGAAGGCATAGCCTTCAGTCGAAGGCAATTAGCCTGGGTACCATCCTGGTTAGTCCTGGATACCATCCGGAGAGGACGTAAACCAACCAGGATGGTACCCAGGCTACTTGAAAATTTCAGAAATGTAGAAGATTTCTGGTGTGCACGCACACGTCAGTGTGTGTGTGTGTGTGTGTGTGTGTGTCTGTGTGTGTGTGTGTGTGTGTGTGTGTGTGTGCATGCATGCTTGAATGGTGTTCAGGACCAAGGACAGGCATATGTTTGTACCTAAGCTTACATACTTAAAATGGCATAGGTTATAGGCAATTGGTGGAATTTAAAACACCTAATTTTTTCCTGAACTGAATACTTTAGAGAAGCTTTATATGGGCAGCCACATACAACTTAGTACTTGCTGGGTCTATGTCTATGAGCACAACTTGTTTATTCTTAAGGAAAATACACCCTTCGTTAAGGTACATGTAGTGCATGTTTTTGCCTGTAAAGAAGCAGTTATAGAGATTTTGTATAGTATACCGTAACTTACTGCCGTGTCTATGTCGTTCCACATGTCGAGCGCCGCGATGCCAGCATGCTGGAAAAACGGGGTGAAGTCACTCCCGGAACCCAGCCTGCCGATTCTTCAATTGGGGATGATACAAAATTTTTCTCACAAAAAGACAACACTTTCTCGAGGCATCCGTATAAAACAACACAATGCCATGTACTTTAAAGCACTTTATGCCTCTTCCATTGTAGAATGCAGGCTTGCTTCAAAAAAGGGGCGTGGTCACTCGACCCGCCCGGAGCCCAACTTCTTGATTCTTTGAGGAAATGGACCATCACCAGTCTGTCAGAAAATAAACCTCAAAGTAAACGGGGGAGCTAACTGAATTCACACCTTTGGAAATGGAAGACAGAAAACATTCACAATTAACGGTCTGTTCTCAACGATTTAGTAAGTCAATATTGCGGTTACACAGAAAATGACCACATTCCTCATGCATCCTTACCATTAACCTTTAGCACGCTGAAGTGACCGTTTGCTTACCAATTCCCAGTTGCTTACGGGGGAGGAGGGAGAAGGTTTGATTTGATTTATTGGAAAAGCAACAGTGCAATACAAGCAGAACAGAGGCAGCTGTTGCTGGTGTTGTTTCCCGCACATAGAAACGAATACTGGGCAGATAGTACTCATTTTCACTTGAGTCTAGTGGGTAA
The DNA here is from genome assembly GCF_001625305.1 of Branchiostoma belcheri. Classification (NCBI taxonomy): domain Eukaryota; kingdom Metazoa; phylum Chordata; class Leptocardii; order Amphioxiformes; family Branchiostomatidae; genus Branchiostoma; species Branchiostoma belcheri. Next base: position 615,474 of record NW_017804487.1, read on the forward strand.
AGTCGTGTTAAGTGCCTTTTCCAAACGCAAGGGCACAAGATCGGTGGCATGTCAGGACTCGAACTCGGGACCTCTTGATTCCGAGTCGCGCACGCTGCCATTGCGCCACACGCCCAGGTTAGTAAGGCCTGTTATTGCAAGACCCGGCAAAAGGATCATCTCCAAGCAGATTCTACGGTGTCAAGACCTTGGCCTGAGGAGTGTCATTTAGCCACCGGGGACTAATGCAGGGGCACTCCTCAGTCCTATGGATACTGTATTGCCACCGTAGGATCTGCTTGGAGATGAAGAAAGTACACAGCCAGAACCAGGTGAACTCACTTCGGGCGAGTGTCGGGATTGCCCTCTTCCTCCGGTCGCTTCAGTCGCCACGTGTCGTACAGGTTTTTACTGGGCTCGTGCGGGTCCGGTACCTGGGGTAGTTAAAAGGTTTAAAAGGTTGAATTTTCCTTATTTATTCCGTACCTGGGCGTCACATTGAGAAGCAGTCTGAAATGAATATCATGATGACAACTAAGGCTAAACAGACATTGGGAGTTATCAAACGTAATCTGTGTGGGTATGCCCAACTAGAGTAAAATCACTTGCATACACGTCACTTGTAAGACCGAACCTAGAATACGACGCGACAGTACTAGTATTGGATCCATACACAAAGAAAGACAGACTGGAAAGGGTACAGAATGAGGCTGCAAGATTTTGTATGAACAACTATGAAAGAGGTGCTAGTGTCACGGAAATGAAAAGAAACCTACAGTGGGTGTCACTGAAAGACAAAATCAAAATGTCCAGACTATGCATGATGTACAAATTGACTAATAAACTGGTGGACGTACCAACCTAATACCAGCCCAGAAGAGACCATGCCTTCAAGTACCAGAGTTACCAACCAAGGATTGAGGTGTTCAAAAATTTCTTCCTTCCTACGACTATCGCAGAGTGGAACTCACAGTCACCAGGCTCAGTAGGGGCATTATCATTAGATAGCCTTATACAATGTTTAGAGTTATATGTTTAAGGGTTAGGTGTAACACGACGTTCGGTGTAATGTGGCCAGCTGCCGCCGCGCCACGTGCCTGCGAAGCCAAACAGCCTTATTTTACACAATTTCAAAGTGTTGCATGTCAAATGTGTGAATAACATTCTTTGGACATGTGTCCAAGGTATCCCCATACAAAATTTCAGGTCATTCGGATTTAGTAATAGGGCACAGGAGCCAAAAACGTACATTTTTTTGTCCGAAAATAGCCCCTAACCCCTATTTCACACAATTTTAAAGTGGTGTATGTCAAATGTGTGAAGAAAAAAAAACAACACTAAATCGTCTGGGGGTATTTCCCCACTCTACCTTCATGCCAAATTTTTGTTATTTGGCCCCAAAATGGTAGAGGTGAACCCCATAACAGAAATGGCAAGAGAAGAAGAAGGAGGAAAAGAAACATGGGGGAAAACAACAGAAGGAAAACAATTTTTTTGCTCAGTTTCTTCCTCTTCTTCAAATACCGTCAATGACCTGGAATAGGCGTCCGTCACCAAAGTAACTGGTGCTATAGAAGTAAACTGGAAGTGCTTGTCACGATTTACATGTGCTAGTATTTTATGAATGTGTTTGATAAGAATTAACAGAGCAGTGCTTTGTTGGACTAGCAATAAAGGTAAAAGGTAATGTATGAAGGTAATACGTAAACAGTATGCATTTGCTTTGCAAATGTTACCTTTTTTAGTTGTGATTTATAACTGCTGTGAGAGTTGAGCAGTTTGTTTACAAAAGGATTGACAGATTTTTAAATACATCTTTCGTATGGCTCTACAAAATGGTCACCTTTTTTGCCGCTTCTCGGATTAGGCTGTGCAAAAGTGGACTCGCCGACATCGCTATTGAGAAGTTTCCTGGGAACGATACATTTTATATCAGAACCAGTTGAGTATGTTACAAAACCTCGACAGGGCCTCCTCAAAACGGTTGGTGTTTTAGTATAGGGCGTGTGACAATGTAACTGTTTCGTACCATGTGCAATATTTGGTCATTTTGACCGTTTTACGAGTTCAAATTTGGGTCACCGGCGGTTATTGGAACAGAACGCATGTTTCATTTAGGGTCACCAGTGGCCATTTGAAAAGCGGGCAGTATATCGGATATCAATGACCTGAGGAAATGGAGTTTCCTGATTGGTCGACGTTTCAGACTTCATGTTAACACTTCGTAACAAAGATATACATTCAATCATGACTCTTCTTTCTTTGCCCTACCAGCGGCCGCAGAGTCACAGTTGAGGTACGCCACAGTCCGTTCCTGGAGATTTCTGATGTGATCCTGAAAACAGAGACGAAATCAATGATTGAATTACTGGTGTTTGCACTAGACCTAGGAGTTATGTTTACAGCAGGATTTATATTTAGCGCTGCCATGACAAAATTACAAAAGAGAGCCTCAAGAGCAATGTTCAGCATCAGAAGTACTCTTGGAGAAACTATATCTTCTGTATCACTTCATTGAAAACTGCTTGACACATGTATTGTACCGATATTATTGTATGCATCAGAAATCTGGTGCAGTAGCAACATGAATGACAAATCTGCAATAGAAACTGTACATTTGAAATTATGTAATTATGTTTCCAGATGTTTCAAAAAGAGAGAAGCAAGGTATTAACCAGTGGCAAAGCTTAAGAAGTGAACATTGGATCGACGGCTAATAGACACTGATTGACCAATGGTTACTGTCTTGTGACTGTACGATCTGCTTGAAGATTGACAACAAGTGAAGAGGCTACCTCTACAAACTCCGCGGAGCCGATGATTCCCTGCTCTTCCGCTCCCCAGCTGCCGAACACGATAGTCCGACGTGGTCTCCACCCTGGAAAATAATGACAATTCAGTTTCATTTTCAGTTTATTTCGCACTTTAAAACAAAATGTAACAATACAAATACAAGAAAATATAAATGAAATGTAACAGTGCAGGGAGGCCGGAAGCATAACATGCTTATTAGGAGGCCTCCCTTCAAAACGTGATTAACAATTCAAATAAATCGGATAAATAAGAAATAACTTAGGTAACGGGTAAATGAAACAAAACAATACGATACAATACTATCTACAATAATAAAAAGTAGTAATGAAAGTAGTAAACAAGGAAACATAAACAAAAATTAGGAATGTGTGTGGTTATTTATGAAAGCTACTTTAGTATGATTTTTGAATGCCAATGACTTTATTAACAAAAAGCAGACTTACATAGTTGAGTCTGAAGTATTATGCTAATTTAGATCTGACATCTTTAAGATCAATCACAATATTAAAAAAACAGTAAAGGATTTAAAACATGAATCATATTGCTATATTTTTTAAAAATACGATGAAACACTTGTAATCAGGAAATAATGCTGGGTCTTCTATCGTAGCTCGAGTATGTGTAATGTGTATGAATAAACTACAAGGCAAGATATAAGTCGAGAAAGCACATGAGTTACATTTATATATATATGCTTTTCTGTACATGCAATTGGGTAGTGTCTACAAGAAGCCATATTCGTTGGCCAAAACAAAAAAACATGGTTGCCCTGTAAAGCTCCCATGCCCTGCTTTGTTTCTTTTATCTTACTTTTCAATAAAAATAAAATTACTTTAAAAAAGCAGGTAGCCTTGCACCCTAATCTGCATGATACGCTGGATACTGCCTTGCTACCGTAGGATCTGTCCTACAGTTCTTACCCTCGGCCTTGAGTTTGCCCAATGCTCTGCCGAGTTCCAGCATCACGGCAGTCCCGCTAGACGCGTCCACACTGCCGTACACCCAGGCGTCGTGGTGGTTCCCCACTATCACGTACCGGTCTGAAACACATCATCACCACGCTATTTTTCTCCATGTGTCTCCGAGTACAGGCTATTATGCTAAGGCCACAACTCCCAACCCGGGGCCCGGCCGGGCAGTGTGCGGAAACGAAAGTATGATATGCAAGACAACAAACACCCCGACCGGCGGCTCGGTTTGGAAATGTCACTTGTCTGTCCTTGGTGCTGAACACTACCGCCCTCACCCACACACATCACATATAGCCGGGCATCCTTCGTGTCAGTCCATATTGATACTAGAATCAATACAACTTAACCTTCTCCCTGCTGCCCAACCCGAAAACCAATGCAAACTTGGTGCCTTAGCAGGCCGAAGGTTGATAAAAGGCGATGTGCTGTTTTTATTTATTAACTCTCGATCACCTTGCGGCTTCGTAGGCGTGCACGTGTTATCCATTCTGACGAGGTAGCTGAAGCAATCGATTGTAACATCTTTGAAGAAAAACTAGACTCAGAAATTAGTGATAATTTTCGTGCTGCTCAAGCAAATGCGGGATGTCAACCACCGACAGACACCAGAGCACACGGCGGTCCCTGAGAAGCGGAAACAACATCTCCACACCGAAATTTAGAACTGAAAAACTGAAAAAATCATTCCTGTTTCAGACAATAAGCCTCAGTAATCAAGATCTGTAAATAGTAGTCCACCTCTGTTTTAATGGACCGACCTATAGTATAAAATCTTAAACCTGTTTAATTTTAATCGTCAATGCCGTACTTTTAATGTGTACTTCTTTCAAGTTTTAATATGTAATCACTTCTGCAATTCAGCCAACACTGGCTGCCAATCAATGTCAATAAACAGTATCAGTGGTAGTAGTGCAGCGTGTGTTGTTGTCTGACCTGGTTCGACAGCTCCGCGGATGGTCCCGATGACGTTGTACGTCGTCCGCACCTCCCTGTCTTGGTTCACCACAAGTCGTACTGTCCTGTGGAAAGATATTATACTCAAAAGAGTGGGTAATGGGTGGTCACCTTTTCCACGAGTATAGTGAATTTGATCATTTAGGCTTTTTTAAAGAATTTATTTTACCAGCAATTACAACTTATACCATTTCGGCCTGCTTTTCCGGTACTCCTGGATATACGTAAAAAGTACACACACCAAATGCACTGTACATAACATAATTCATAAATATAACATCCAGAACATCAACTAGATCAAGTTTTATTCCTAATGATCTGTTTGAAAGTCCTGAGACTAAGGAGATGTCGTTACTGTAGCGGAAGTGTGTTCCGGAGGTAAGGTTCATAGTACTGTAGACTGTTCCGGTATGTAATGGCTCTTGCTGGTGGGCAGAAGAGTAGGTGAGCGTCGCAGTCAAGAAGTATTACTTATACTATCATGAAAGTTCATATGTGTTGGTAGTTACATGTTTGAAGTTAAAACTTTTGTTCCAACACAAAAAATTCTCTCACCTAGAGCTTTTGACCAGTCACTCTGGTCTTCCTCAGTAGACCGCGACGAGGGTCGACATCGTCTACCAGATACCTTTGACCCAGTGTTGACGTCACACTTCAAAGACGCCACGTGACAAACCTCACTGGGTCAGTCTACTGAGGAAGACCAGAGTGGCTGGTCGAAAGCTCTAGGTGAGAGAATTTTTTGTGTTGGAACAAATGTTTTACCTTCAAACAAGTATTACGTATCTTGCGTCTGCTCTAGGTTTAGTGTTATACGTGCCTGCTGCTGGCCGGACCTGTATAGCCTGGTCCTAAGTGGTAGGTAATGTCCAACCCTCCCTGCCAGTCAACAGGAGCTTCAGGGCCAGCCATGTTCCTGAAAACAAACATCATCCATGCCAGGAATTTATCATAGGTTCGACGACCAACACCAACACACAGGTTTATTTGTTTGTTTGTTTGTTTATTTAGGATATTATAGTTATATACACCGTGATAGTGTTACATCGTGATATAGTTACATAGTGATAATGCATCAATATTCTTCCTGGAGTCCTTTTACATACAATACAGCATTATACCATTAACTATTATTTACATACATTTTAACTAAAAACCTGTCTGATCAACATTTAACATATGATAATGATAATATAATAAACAGCATTGTGTTATATCAATAATTATCCACATAGAACAATATTACTTACAAAAAGTTTCTCGGTTTTGAATAGTAAAATACACATTGAGCATCAAATAATACATCAATTAGTAATATTACATAATACAGTTAACAAAAAAAATATGTACTAGATGACTGAGAGGTCAGAGGTCATAAATTTCTAGCATTGCGTAAGCCGCGGAAAGCACTCTAAAGCTTTGGTCACAACCCGCAGTACGTGCTTCTGCGTGCTGTCTACTTGCAAAAACGTGGGCAAACGTAGGGCATCCGTGCGTGGTGGGTACCACCTCCGTACGGAATCCAACGGATTTGGGAGCACGCAGACACGCCGTAGAACATTAAGTGCATGTAAAACTTTTTCTACACGTACGTGCGGTCTGCGGATTCACCACCCGTGCGTGCGAGTACGGGCGACGCGCGTGCCCCGTACGTACCGTACGGAGGAAGCACGTGTGAGTACGACCTCCTTACGGTAAAGTTGCAATCGCACAGAGATCGTACGCTGTAAGCACGTACAAGTTCCTTACCACTTGTGCAACGAACGATGCACGCAACCGCTCACGACCAGACGTGGCGTGCAGACGACACTCTTACACTTTGCGCAACCGTGCGCGTGACGTGCGTCGATGCCATTCCTTCCCCACGTTTTCAGAAAAAACGTAGCAGACGTAGCCTCCCAAAAAACGTACGAACAAAACGCACGTACGGCGGGTTGTGACCGAGGCTTAAATAAGGGACCTTTACTTCGGTGTGCTGTGACTGTTTCTCTGCTTAACTTGACTAACCTCAGTATTTCAACAGCGACTCCATAGCTGATTGGGTGTACAGGGATGGTGGGATGGTTGGCATCTTGTTCATCTAAGCGATAGGCGTACTCTGCAAACAAGATTTGTGTTTCTAAAGAGGGGTAAAGGAACTATATATATCAGGGCCCATCACCTTTCATTGAACCGCACGGGCGCCGAAATCGTCTGCCAGATACCTTTGACCCAGTGTTGACGTCACATTTCAAAGAAGCCACGTGACAAACTTCACTGGGTCAGTCTACTGATGAAGACCAGAGTGACTGGTCGAAAGCTCTAGGTGAGATAATTTTTGTGTTGGACCAAAAGTTTTAACTTTAAACGTGTAACTACCATCACAGATGAACTTTCATGATGAGATTTGTGTTCATCACTTCATTTCATAGTCGGGAAGTAATTATGGTGTTTGCGGCGTTTGGTACACTCTTTCAACTACCGGGATGCCAGATATCATCGAGAAATTCATATGGCGGATTTTGATTTAAATGTGCAAAGACACAGTCCCAAGCAAAACAAGTTTGGAAACATGACCTTCCAGGCGAAGGTAGGAAACTTAAACCGCACCGTTAGCAGGATAAAAAGGCGTCAGGGAGTCTCCCTTCCATTTCGCGTCCTTCACATTCCCCCGCTGTACTCCCGTGCTGGGCATCATCCAACCGTCCGGCCAGACCGCCCAGCCGGCCACCGCGCACTGCTCCGGGTCCGAGTACAGGATCAGACCTGCACAGCCAAACTGAGAAGCCAGCTTGGCCTGGAGAAGACACTATGTCAGTATGTTGTCGATTGTAGTTAGATTCGCAAAGGTTAGGCAGTAACCAACTGACACCGGGTCTTACTTGTTATACAGTTTGTCGGAATCAAACGTTTGGGACAGTATTCAGCACCAAGGACAGGCATGGTAACACGGTGTGTGTGTGTGTGTCTGTCTGTCTGTCCGTCTCTCTCTCTCTCTGTGCGTGTGTATGCGTGTGTCTGTCTGTCTCTGTATATGTGTGTGTGTGTGTGTGTGTGTTTGTTTGTGCGCGCGTGCGTCCGAGTACAGAATCAGACCCGCAAGGCAAAACTGGGCAGCCAGATTGGCCTGAAGAAGACACAGTATGTTTATGTGTAGATAGTGTTCAGCACCAAGGGCAGGCATGGTAACACATGTGTGCGTGCGTGCGTGCGTGTACGCGCGTTCGTGTCCGTCTGAATGTCTGCAAATCAGAAAAATATGAAGCGGGCAAATCCGTTAACCAAGAAATCAAATTGGTGTGGCATGTAATTCACACTGCATATACAGCCAATGGAACCCGTTACTGACCTTGTTGCCCCTGAATATCTTGCCATATCTGGCAATGCAGATCTTCCCAGTCGCGTCCACGCCCAGGCCTTGCACCAACGTTTGGAAATCCTCAGCGCGGGCAAAGTTGACGTACACCAAGTCTCCCTACAGCCAAGCAGTGTGGCAATTCCTGTATATTAGTCTATCTAGAGGAATAATGCTCAAATGTAGCGAAACAGCTTCTGCCATGTAGCAAATAGACTTCTACCATGAAGCGACCATGTAGAAAAGCAATCAAAGATGGCCGACTTCATCCCCTAAAGGCCGTACCCATGCTACTTTTCGACACTTCCAGTCCCACGCCGTTCCATTGTGTATATTGAGATTATCACAGACAGAGGAACAGACACGCAGAAATGAGCAAACAGCAGTACTTCACTCCCTTTGGAACGACACTACAAGCCCACACGGCCACTTAATGTGGCGAATCGACTTCAACCATGTAGCGAATCGACTTCAACCATGTAGCAAATCGATTTCTGCCACTACGTGGCGATAGTCTCTACCAGACTAACTACGCTGGCTATATATAGGAGAACAATTGCCAGGCGAGGGGAATTTGGCCGTCTTGTTGGTTTGACTGGCCGCGCAGTTGGAGTTCTGGGTTATTTTCGGCGATTTAGGTGGACAAAACTACTTGTAATGACCGTTATTTTCAGTTTCTTACGTGACCCTTGATACTTTCTGTCACATGTTGACCTGACATCGCGTGCCTGACGCTCCACGGGCTCCATAAAAGGATTACTTGGCCAATTGACACCTATCAAATAGCGATTAGTGGACCACAAAGAAACCCGCAAACTTTCCACAGGCCGTCGGAGGGAAAGAAACTACCTCCCCGCGGCCGGACTCCCTTGGCCAATTCTAGTCTCTTTTTTTGCCGAATTCTACGATCCGTATTCCTGGTTGAGGCTAACGTGGCGAATGCACTGTAGCGGACTGACAATGAAACAAAACAACGAGTGCCATCTGTTACTATGATGTAAGAACGTACGAAAAATAGCCTAATCACACCTGAACGTCTCCTGAAGCCGAGTAAGCGTTGAACGGTGGTTCGGCCTCGGGGTCGTTCACCCCGGCTTCCTGTTGCTGTGACTCCGCCACTACTGTGCCGTCAGACTCCAACAGCGACACGCGGCTTAACTACCGTTTGTAGTTAACAAAAAGGAAATAAATATAAATATCAATTCCAGATGTAACGTTCAATGTAACTGTTAAAATATAGTTTAAAATCGGGTATTTCTTTTTTTTCTTTTCTTCAACAAAAAATAGTAAAAGGTCAAAATGTATGATTTTTGTACGTAATGTGGACTCAGAGGTTCACACAGCAATTTGCAAAGCAATTGAGCTGGTAGTATGTTGATAATTTCTAAAGATTAGCAAAAAAACTGTTTTAGGGTCCGCGCGGACCCCAGGTGTACTGTTCAGGGTTAATTCAATCAATTTATCAATCAATCAAATCAATCAATTTAAATCAAATTAATTACAATGCTTGAATTTGTAGTTATTATTGAGTTGCATCGATGTACTGTGAATTTTCCATGCTGTTTACGTGATCCTCTTTGAAACACCTACAAAATTATACTGTCATGTATTTGTAATAATAATAAACTTATTATCATTAGTATTTCAGCCTACGTCCTGTTTCCTATTTACAAAAATGTAATAAGGTTGTGAGACGAGCTCAACAAAGTCGTTTGTAATTAAAGCTGTCAAAAAGACTTGAAGTTTACTTGCAGTCTGCAGAGGATGGCATTGATTAAAGTCACATGCTGTGGCCTAATTGCGAACATGGTAAGAGTGTGTGCTGAGTGTATAATATATACTAGTATCTCCTATACATGCCACTACAAGACTAGTCTATGATAATGATCTTTGAGTGGCAGACCGGTAGATTTTAAACTTGGCCTTACAACGGCAAAAACATTCAAATTCCCCAGTTTTAACGTTAATGTTACTCTATAATAACAGTACATAAAAGTCAGTAATATAAGCAAAATATCCTTCTACCCATCCTTTCCTAAAAAGGTATAACGCTAAATCGTAGGCAAGACCATCCTGAGGTAAACATATTGCATTTGCTTGCAAATGTTACCTTTCTAGTTATGTATGTATCTCGTCAATGTGTTTTATACTCGTTGTATGTTTTTAAGTAGAATGTGTTATATAAGCAACTTTTGCTTTCTGCCCAATACTCAAGAAATATATGTGAATAAAAAAATATTCCTCCTACCCTGTTGGGATCCCTGCTGGGGTACGCCAGGAGCACGTCGTAGGGCACCAGCCGGGCGGAGTCGAACCCGTACTCCAGCCACCTGTCCCGGATCAGCCGGGCCACCCCCAGGTCCATCTCCTTCCCGGCGATGTGCGGCCGGGCCGTCAGCGTCCTGAGATTTATTAATTTTATTAATTTATTTATTTCGGCTTACAAAGAAGCCAGGGTGTCCCAACTAGTCAAAAACTATTACTAAGGGCACATTGCAAATTACATACTAAGTGAGGTATAGAGTTATATACAATAGTGCAATAATATATACATACATTTTTTTAAATACAATAATACAATCATGGTAGAGTTCTGGTTTATACATAGTTGCGGAGGTAATATGTTAATCGGGTTACAATACAGATGAAATGTGTTAAACAGAATATGGATCCCCAAGGGATTCCCATACTTTGGCTTTAAAAGAAAACAGTAGAGGCTGATCGTATGTCAACTGGGAGGGAGTTCCATAAAAGGGTGGCTCTGTGGAGGAAGGCATTCTGTGTTCTACAACTTTTGGGGATTTGTACGCGAAGGTTATTTCCATTTCTGAGGGGGTATCTAAAATGAATGGCGGATGAACGTCCTGAGATTCAGCAAGGTGCTTCATATTAGTTCCATGCACCGCCGCATAGCTCTTGGCCACACGGTCCAGCAACGGTACCGCACTGCAGCAAAATCGTCTTCAAAAGGCGGGAAAAGCTATAAAGTTGACCGTTTTGAGGCGACTACGGAACGAGGTCCAGAACATGCAACAAGAGTGGAATTTATTGCTACCAAGTCGAAGTACACTTACCTTACCTTAGACCTTAGATCCTCCCGCAACCTTGTTGCATAGGTCGACTCCTTGTCTGACTTACACTAGATAGCTTTAAATAACGCTGACAGTTAGATACACAAGTGTTAGGTGCGGCAGTTTGTTCATTTTTTTTATATTCCAACATGTAATCACAAGACACTCAAGTTTTATGAACTTGTATTAATGCCGCCACCAACACAGGAGACAATACAATACTCATTTTTCACTTGAGCGAATAGAGGAAAGTCGTGTAAAGTTTTATGAACTTGTATTAATGCCGTCACCAACACAAGGGCATAAGATCGGTGGTATGTCAGGACTCGAACCCGTGACCTCTTGGTTCCAAGTCGAGCACTAGTACTCTGCAGCTACGCCACGCGACCCCACAGTTCGTTTATTGCATTCAACTGCTGCCGTTCCCTTCGCCTGTGAAGATGCAGGGTGGTTATACCGACTATACAGATACGGGATTTCGTCACGTTTTTTTTTAAAGACTAGCATGTTAGAATGTTTTCCAACATTTTCTCAGACTCACAAAATCCACATAAACCTGAAAACAAGACGGATTGAGCGCCGTCAAACCTCTACCCGTAACTACATTTGTTTGTAACAGCGAGAGAGTGACAAGGAGGCCGAAAGTCTAAATATGTCCGTGACTAGTTCTTTTCAGATCATTGACCGAGGTAAAGTTGACATTGCCAGATACAAATCTGGAAAGCGACCAAGCAATTGTTTAAATTTTAACCGTCGGTCAAATTTAGAGCCAGTCTAACGGACTCGTAGAGAGTTCAAATTATTGTGACGTGGGCTTGGCACAAAGAATTGCATGGTTATCTTGACCCGATACCTTGGAAAATTCGCAACGTAGTCAGACAAATCAATTCAATCAATCAATTCTTTATTAACATACCAAACATAACAGACAAGCAGGACATACAATGTTGCCTGAATGGCGTTGATATTTAACGTTACATGTATACAAAATGTCAAAATATAAATATATTTACAAAACCTATAAAAACAGTACAGTAAGTGTACAACCCAGATATTTACAAGGTCTATTATCTTGTGCCGGACTCTATCTGTACAGTCTGGTTATAGAGTCTGATTGACTGGTGAAGGAAAAAAAAAGTTCTGTAGTCTTTTTGTTCTGGCGGGGGGGGGGGTAGAGATATTTTCTTTTACAAAGCCGTTACATACATACATGGAGAGTTGGAACACTCAAAACATTACATAACATTGCCGAGGGCACCTGACGTTGTTACAAGCGGTGTGCCTGCGCTACCCCATAGTAGCTTCCCATAGAACAGACCGTTCCTTAGTAGTCGAGCACGTCGAACCCCCTGTTCTATTTCGAACACGTACGTTCGATCTTGACCGAGGTGTTCTAAATAGAACAGGGGTGTTCGACTGGAAAGGTCGTCAAACACGAAGACGAAAACAGTATATACAGACCTGAGGTTCTCCCTGATGTTGTCGGGGTTGAGCTCGCGCTGTAGCCGCGCGGGGACGCTCGGGTCCCCCTCCCGTGTCAGGGCGGCCGACCACGGCGTCCCGCTCTTCGGGATGGCGAAGAAGCCGATGAGTATGCCGAGCACCAGCCCTACCACCGCACACGCTACGCCCAGGAGTATGAACGGTCTCTTACGCACACCCCTGTGCTCCGCCATGACCGCACGCCAAGTTCACACAAGCAGGACTTTGTCGTTTGGGAGTCTGACTAAACAACACCCCTAGCGGCCTGCCCGCCTGACAGTTGCCTCCTCCAGCCTGGGCAGCCAACCAGAGATTGTTCTACAACTTCAGAGTTACCCGGGCCGGCGAGAGATCGAGGGGACGACGATTTCTTTCCATCCATCCATCCATCCATCCACTAATTATAATTTTGCTATCCCTCATCCCTCCTGTTGAAGCATTGGAACAGCCCTGAAACCTTCACACTTGCGAATTAATGTTGTGAACTCGTCGCTGAGTTAACTGACAACGTTGCAATACTGTCAAGTTTGTTGCAGTTGACGATTGCATGCAAAAGAATAGTCTAAGTACTGGAATTGGCTGCGTGTCTAAAGCTGTGGCATATAACGGTTAATGTTTTTTTTTAGGCCTTGAGACTCCATTGTGGACATTTGGTTAATGATTCATCGGGCGGGTAAAACTTGTCCACGTTGTTGCCCCTTGCCCCTATCACCACCTGGGAGCAACAACAAGCGCACAAAGCTGAACACACTGGCTCCAGCTTCTGAGACTCAGACGTCAATCACTTTGAAAACATGATGTTCTAAACGTTATGTGCATCCATACTATATTGCCAAATATGAACCGTATTACTATTAGAAAATTTGACGTTGTGTTGTAACTTTGTCAGATTAACTTCCGAAGCTACAATTTCACTACCTTCACTAGTGTAAAGGTAAAGATTCCATGGCTGTTCCAATCCTCCAAGCATCCCATGCTGCGATGGGCACGAGACTGTCTCGTTCAATGACGTCGACGTCGAAGATGACTATTGGATATATAGCGCTCCTTGGACGAACTTCTTAGATTTTCTGTCACATATGGAGGGCTCTGTGGAGTGCTAAACCCTAGTGACCTTTTTCTCGTGGCATTTGCTATGTACCAATGTTGTGTGAATTTTTCCCACTCAAAAGGAAGGGAAATGCGTCATTGAAGGTTTTAAAATACAAAATTGCCCCGCCTTTGGCGCTTGGCTCACGCCTTCTGTCCAGTTTTCCGTCAATTACCGGAACTTTGCGGAGTGTGACGGAAAATTTTAAAAAACCAATCCGTCAACCTTGACAGACAAAATTAACAAAAATCTTGAGTAAAAATATGAAAACTTCGAAAGAACCGGCAACCATTCTCAACACCATGACTTGCAACTCAAAATGCGGGAAATTGCGCTTTTTGAAGGCTTGAAAATCCAAAATTTCACGGGGGAGCATGCCCCAGGATCCCCCTAGATTGCGAGCGCCATGCCGGGATCGGATACCCTCCGATCCCGGCATGTGTAATCACCTACCTGGAGGCGCTTTTTCAACGTCAGTAACGACTTCAGAAAGTTCAGACACTCTTTTAGAACTGTTGTTGTCCTTGGGCGCAGCACTAGCCCTTGCGTTCCCCTTCCCGAACACGCCAAAAAAGAAATCTATTTCTTGTTATAACATGAAAACACACGACATGCATGCATGTGCATTTCCTCTGGAAATTTCTGTGAATTTCAAGGGATGACACTAGAAAGGTTGGACGTTGAGATTATTTTTTTTAAACACGCACGGTGTCGACACCTTTCAGAACAGATAAATCGTGATTTCTACTCAGCGTATTCCGGAAAAGGCCGGTGCAAACATGACGTGAAACATGCTAAAGCAAGCGGTTGCTGTTTGGTGACATGGTTGTAAGAGTATTATGGGCTGCCGGCTGCCTGTCACTCGGAGGACCCGGAAGTGACGCGGCGCTGAGTGTTGCTTTCCAAGGATTTTTCAATTGTCACGAAACGTAACAAAATCTACTTACATTTGACATCAGGACAATTGTAATGAACAACTAATGGCTGTTTTGCTGCGAAACGTTAATATCTGCATCAGGTACTGGAGGATAATTGGATGTTGGAAAAAATAGAATGAAACGCCATACATGACTGTCCACCATTCTAGTTTTACCATGTGGTTAGTCTGAGATGTCTGTGCGACTAGAACATCGGTCATATCTTTGTAAGGTCATATCTTAGTCATATCTTAGTTTCCTCAATATTGGCGCTTCAGCATTTTTAGTTTCCTTAATATCTTACATGGATGTCTTCTCTCGACAGAGAAGAGAAATTTTGCCGAAAAATTTATCCGAGCAGTCATACAGAAAAATCAATCAAATAACAACTAGAAAAGTTTTTTGCCACGTCTTCAAAATATATCTCACCGGAGCTAGGATAAACCGGTCTCTCTACATGTTGAATATGCATGAAGCTAGTCTATTGTTTAAAAGCATCACCACAACCTCTGTACATGTAGAATATGGGGCATGTGTCGCCTGGAGGGAGCGAAGAATTTTTCTTCTTTAGCAAGTGAAGACATCTGATGCAAGCAGCATGAGGTAAAAATTGCAATGATTGGTCCCTGGACAGGTGACTGCATCCGGGAACTTTAAATTACCATATATGGAAGTCAGGGACGTCTAAAACTGGGACATATTGAGTCTTGGTTGTCTTAAGAACATTGTCTAAGGAGTCTTTCCGTGACAGGTGGGTGCTTTTCTTTCTCCGCAGATATGTTGTTTTTAGCTTGACTGTAAAGATGCAAATGTTAGAACTATACAGTCTCCAAACAGAGGTTTAGGCGTCAACGTATGTTTGACCTGTTTTTATCGGGATTTTTTTCTATTGGTATCTTTTTTTTACGCCAGCCAAAACAGGTGGCAAATGGACATTTTGCAAATCTCATACTGTCTTGTAGCCGCTAAGGACACAAAATCGGTGACATGCGTAGGATTCGAACCCGGGACCTCTTGGTCCTGAGCCGAAGACGCTACCGCTATGCCACTCGACCCCAGACTGTCTTGTAGCCGCCAAACATCTGGCAAGCCTGCATGGTAGAGGCTACCGAGATAAGATAATCAGAATCAGTACGTTCAGAAGCCCCCCCAAAAGCCCAACACGTGGAGGCTACTGAGGAGACCACAAACTCGGAAGACCAAGTATTGAAATGTATAACAAGAAAGCATTAAGTATTCAGAAAGGGAGAGCATTTTTGGCGAAGAAAAGAGTTCACGGTTTGCAAGACATTAGCAACGCGGACTGTCAGATCCCCCCATGACGTGCCTCTCTCATTCTGTGCGACTAGAAATCCGGTCATATCTTTATAATAGCACTTGTCTTAGTTTCCTTAATATTTGCGCTTCAGCATTTTCTTATACAGATGCCTTCTCTCTCTCGAGAAATTGAAATTTTGCCCCCAATTTTTTTCAAACAGTCAGACAGAAAAATCAATCAAATAACAACTACAAAAGTTTTTGCCACGTCGTCAAAATATATCTCACCGGAGGATAAACCGGTCTCTCTACATGTTGAATATGCATAAAGCTAGTCTACTGTTTAAAAGCATCACCACAACCTCTGTACATGAAGAATATGGGGCATGTGTCGCCTGGAGGGAGCGAAGAATATTTCTTCTTTAGCAAGTGAAGACATCTGATGCAAGCAGCATGAGGTAAAAAGAGATATGATTGGTCCCTGGACAGGTGACTACATCCGGGGAATTTAAATTACCAAATATGGAAGTTAGGAACGTCTAAAACTGGGCCATATTGAGTCTTGGTTGTCTTAAGAACATTTTCGTAAGGAGGTTTTCCGTGACAGGTGGGTGTTTTTCTTTCTCCGCAGATATGTTGTTTTTAGCTTGTTAAGATACAAAGGTTAGAACTATACAGTCTCCAAACAGAGATTTAGGCTTCAACTTATGATTGACGTGTTTTTATCGGGATTTTTTCTTATATTGGTATCTTTTTTTTTTACGCCAGCCAAAACAGGTGGAAAATGGACACTGTCTTGCCAATTTCATACTGTCTTGTAGCCGCAAGGGCACAAGATCGGTGACATGCGTAGGATTCGAACCCGGGACCTTTTGGTCCTGAGCCAAACACGCTACCGCTATGCCACGCGATCCCATACTGTCTTGTAGCCGCCAAACATCTGGTAAGCCTGGTAGAGGCTACCGAGATAATCAGAATCAATACATTCAGAAGCCCCAAAAAGCCCAACAAGTAGAGGCTACTGAGGAGACCACAAACTCGGAAGACCAAGTATTGAAATGTATAGCAAGAAAGCATCTAGTATTCAGAATGGGAGAGCATTTTTGGCAAAGAAAATAGTTCACATTTTGCAAAACATTAGCAACGCGGACTATCAGATACCCCAATAAAGTGCCTCTCTCATTCTGTGCGACTAGAAATCCGGTCATATCTTTATAATAGCACTTGTCTTAGTTTCCTTAATATTGGCGCTTCAGCATTTTCTTATACAGATGCCTTCTCTCTCTCTCTCGAGAAATTGAAATTTTGCCCCCAAATTTTTTCAAACAGTCAGACAGAAAAATCAATCAAATAACAACTACAAAAGTTTTTGCCACGTCTTCAAAATATATCTCACTGGAGGACAAACCGGTCTCTCTACATGTTGAATATGCATGAAGCTAGTCTATTGTTTAAAAGCATCACCACAACCTCTGTACATGAAGAATATGGGGCATGTGTCGCCTGGAGGGAGCGAAGAATATTTCTTTAGCAAGTGTAGACATCTGATGCAAGCAGCATGAAGTAAAAACTGCAATGATTGGTCCCTGGACAGGTGACTACATCCGGGAACTTTGAATTACCATATATGGAAGTCAGGGACGTCTAAAACTGGGACATATTGAGTCTTGGTTGTCTTAAGAACATTTTCTAAGGAGTTTTTCTGTGACAGGTGGGTGCTTTTCTTTCTCCGCAGATATGTTGTTTTTAGCTTGACTGTAAAGATGCAAATGTTAGAACTATACAGTCTCCAAACAGAGGTTTAGGCGTCAACTTATATTTGACGTGTTTTCATCGGGATTTTTTCTTGTATTGGTATCTTTTTCTAACGCAAGCCAAAACAGGTGGCAAATGGAGACTGTCTTGCCATGCCAATCTCATACTGTCTTGTAGTCGCTAAGGGCACAAGATCGATGACATGGGTAGGATTCGAACCCGGGACCTCTTGGTCCACTCCTGAGCCAAACACGCTACCCCTATGCGCTACTCGACCCCATACTGTCTTGTAGCCGCCAAACATCTGGTAAGCCTGGTAGAGGCTACCGAGATAATCAGAATCAGTACATTCAGAAGCCCCAAAAAGCCCAACACGTAGAGGCTACTGAGGAGACCACAAACTCGGAAGACCAAGTATTGAAATGTATAGCAAGAAGACATCTAGTATTCAGAAAGGGAGAGCATTTTTGGCGAAGAAAAGAGTTCACGTTTTGCAAGACATTAGCAACGCGGACTATCAGATCCCCCCATGACGTGCCTCTCTCATTCTGTGCGACTATAGAAATTCGGTCATATCTTTATAATAGCACACGTCTTAGTTTCCTTATATTGGCGCGTCAGCATTTTCTTATACGGATGTCTTCTCTCTCTCGAGAAATTGAAAATTTGCCCCCAAAAATTTGTCAAACAGTTAGACAGAAAAATCAATCAAATTACAGCTACAAAAGTTTTTGCCACGTCTTCAAAATATATCTCACTGGAGGATAAACCGGTCTCTCTACATGTTGAATATGCATGAAGCTAGTCTATTGTTTAAAAGCATCACCACAACCTCTGTACATGTAGAATATGGGGCATGTGTCGCCTGGAGGGAGCGAAGAATTTTTCTTTAGCAAGTGAAGACATCTAATGCAAGCAGCATGAGGTAAAACAGGAGTGATTGGTCCCTGGACAGGTGACTACATCCGGGGACTTTGAATTACCATATATGGAAGTTAGGGTCGTCTAAAACTGGGATACATTGAGTCTTGTTTGTCTTGAGAACATTGTCTTAAGGAGTTTTTCCGTGACAGGTGGGTGTTTTTCTTTCTCCGCAGATATGTTGTTTTTAGCTTGTTAAGATACAAAGGTTAGAACTATACAGTCTCCAAACAGAGATTTAGGCTTCAACTTATGTTTGACGTGTTTTTATCGGGATTTTTTCTTCTATTGGTATCTTTTTTTTACGCAAGCCAAAACAGGTGGTAAATGGACACTGTCTTGCCATGCCAATCTCATACTGTCTTGTAGTCCCTAAGGGCACAGAAATGGTTACAATGAATGTGGAAACACCCACAGAACATGGACATCAAACGACTGACAGTGCTTCACAATCCTATATAAAGCTGGCAACCCGGCTAATATCAGAACACTTGATCTACAAAAGGACATTTTCCTTAATCTACAGATTTTCGAGGACGTCAACCCGGCTGTACTCCCGTCTTCAGGATGAAAACTACCCTGGTACTGCTTCTGGCTGTGCTGGTCATCTCGTCTGAAATTATGACCGCCGACAGCTTTGTGAGGGCTGGAAGGGGACTTGGTAAGGAAACCATCATTATATTTCACTCCATACCAAAGATATAAATGAGAGTTTTTCCTCATTCGTCTTTACTCTACAAATTATCGCATAATGGTATAGGTTGAAATTTTTGAACGTGTTGCAATCGACCGGCTCGTAGTCGTACAAAACGCTACCACGCTATACCTTGTCAGTGGTTGGTTCTTTCACAGATACTAGAGCATCAGAATCGTACGATCGCCTACGCGCGCAAAAAAAATCTTTCAAAATGTCTGTGTAACTGCTTTGCATTAGGTGGACAAGACTTAATCAAGATAATGTTGTGTGATTGGCTTTCTTTTCTTTTCCAACATTTATTACAAGAGATGGCGACAGCAGACTCAAGTTTTTTCAACCTATATTCATTCTGCCACCAACGCAAACATATGCATGAATAGGCATCAAACATACTCATTTTCACCTGAGTAAAGTGAGGAAATTCGTGTAAAGTGTCTTTTCCAAGGGCACTAGGTCGGTGGTATGGCAGGACTCGAACTCGGGACCTCTTGGTTCTGAGCCGAACTCTCGGTCGTTACGCTACATGACCCGACCTTTCGTTACGCCATACGCACACGACCCCATTGGCTGGTTGTAAGTTGTATCTCTAGGGTCTTGTTTGAATAGCCTGTTTTACTTTCTTTAACTCAGAGCGTGCTTCCAAGTCTACCCGTGAGGAAGTGGCGGCCCTGAAGTCGATGTTGGCCCGCCGACTGGCCGAGGCTGAACGCCGCGAGATGGCCAGGGAGCTGGAGGACCTGGACGACGACATGGTGGACATGATGGAGGAACTGGAATAAAGAAAATGTAAGTACAAAGGACATTCACTCTTTAATTTGTGCTTTGTCGTTGTATTCGTACACATTGTATGTTTTCCCATAGGCAACCTATTCATCGTTTAATTAAAAAAGTTTGTAAATATATAATAATATTAGATATGATGTCCCACACTCAAACAAGTGTCTGTGAAACAGCCTGAGCTACTCTAGTGACGGTAATTATTTGATCCTATTTCTGGACACAGAAGAAATGTAAATGCAGAATGGCTGCAAAGCTGAAGACTTATCTTAAGGATACTTATAATTAAGGATAAGGCAAATTTCTTTTAAGTCGTTCTTTTTATTTTTTGTTTTCAGGACAGCCGCACCAACCTCGAGAACATCTCGTGACCGTCACATGAACATTGATGACTGTTAAGCATGCACAGACATCTATAAGTGTAAATGTTACGAACTGTGGCTGTTTGGAAATAAAATAGTTGTTTTTCCTCCTGTTGTAGTTGGCACTAAGAGCAAGAAGAAATTTGATGCCAGAAGAAATAAAAGGAAATATGAGGAATGTTATGAGTGCTTGTGCCTTTATTTATACCCGATACATACGGATAGATTACCCGATTCGGCCATCTTGACCGCTTTTAATGGGGATCGAGTACGAGTGAAAGGGTCGGATTCAACACAAAATAATAATAGTACAAATATTTGTCGAAATAGGTCTCAAAACCAAACCAATAATACAAAGAATAAATAAATCAATGAATAAATAAATAGCAGTAATAAAAACGCGATAACAAAATACAGGTCATCACGTCATCAGGTCCATAATCGTTCCATAAAGGTCAGTCACAGAGTCAAAAGTCTTTAAAAAGTTGGAAATAAATAGCGGTAACAAAAAAAAACAACAACAGGTCATCACATCATTAGGTCCATAATCGTTCTTTATTGGGTCATTCACAGAGACAAACGCCTTTGAAAATTTAGAGAAGGTACTGACGTCTTGTGGTATTGAGTTGCAGCCAAGCGAGACAGAATAGCCTAGGGACCTCCTGTAAACCTCTCTCAAGGGACACCGGTACCACTAGAAAATCGGAAGCACTTAGTCTAGTGCTCTTGGTACCTATGTCCCTGTAGAAGTTGAACATTCGGTGCATGTATGTCTTGTGTATCAGTACGGCTTTGTAGTGATTCTGAAAGCCCGGTAGAGGCTACCGGACCATGATAATCAGTACATTCAGAAGTACCAAAAAGCCCAACAAGTAGAGGCTACTGAGGAGACTACAAACTCAGAAAGACCAAGTACTGAAATGCATAGCAAGAAAGCATTTAGTATTCAGAAACGCGGACTATCAGATACGCCCACGAAGTCCTCTCTCTTCCCAAAAACTTCTGGAATGCACCTGAAACCAGCCTTGAGACCAAGCCTGCGGGCCGACTCCCTCCCAACATCTGCCCGACTTCTTTACGATCCAGGTAGGCACGCCGACAACCTACAACGCCACTTCAGACGTATTAATATCTCAAAGCAAGGATGGTTGGATGTTGGAAAAAAAGAATGAAACGCCACGCATGGTTGTCCACCATTCTAGTTTTACCATGTGATTATCCTGAGTTGTCTGTGCGACTAGAACATCGGTCATACCTTTGTAATAACACACGTCTTAGTTTCCTTAATATTGGCGCTTCAGCATTTTTAGTTTTCTTAATATCTTACATGGATGTCTTCTCTCGACAGAAATTGAAGTTTTGCCGAAAAATTTATCCGAGCAGTCATACAGAAAAATCAATCAAATAACAACTACGAAAGGTTTTTGCCACGTCTTCAAAACATATCTCACTGGAGGATAAACCGACCTGTCTACATGTTGAATATGCATGAAGCTTGTCTATTGTTTAAAAGCATCACCACAACCTCTGTACATGTAGAATATGGGGCATGTGTCGCCTGGAGGGAGCGAAGAATATTTCTTTATTAGCAAGTGAAGACATCTGATGCAAGCAGCATGAGGTAAAAACAGAAATGATTGGTCCCTGGACAGGTGACTACATCCGGGGACTTTAAATTACCATATATGGAAGTTAGGGACGTCTAAAACTGGGCCATATTGAGTCTTAATGGCCTTGAGAACATTGTCTTAAGGAGTTTTCCGTGACAGGTGGGTGTTTTTCTTTCTCCGCAGATATGTTCTTTTAACTTGTAAAGATAAAAGGTTAGAACTATATAGTCTCCAAACAAAAGTTTAGGCTTCAACTTATGTTTGGCCTGTTTTTATTGGTATTCTATTGGTATCTTTTTTTTACGCCAGCCAAAACAGGTGGCAAATGGACATTTTGGAAATCTCATACTGTCTTGTAGCCGCTAAGGACACAAAATCGGTGACATGCGTAGGATTCGAACCCGGGACCTCTTGGTCCTGAGCCGAACACACTACCGCTTTGCCACTGGACCATACTGTCTTGTAGCCGCAAAATATCTGGTGAGCCTGGTAGAGGCTACCGAGATAAGATAATCAGAATCAGTACATTCAGAATACCCCCAAAAGCCCAACACGTGGAGGCTACTGAGGTGACCACAAACTCGGAAGACCAAGTATTGAATTGCATAACAAGAAAGCATTTAGTACTCAGAAAGGGAGAGTATTTTTTGCGAAGAAAAGAGTTCACGGTTTGCAAGACATTAGTAACGCGGACTATCAGATACCCCCATGAAGTGCCTCTCTCATTCTGTGCGACTAGAAATTCCTCCATATCTTTGTAATAGCACATGTCTTAGTTTCTTTAATATTGGCGCTTCAGCACTTACTTATACGGATGTCTTCTCTCGACAGAAATTGAAATTTTGCCCCAAAAATTTTTCAAACAGTCATACAGAAAAATCAATCAAATAACAACTACAAAATTTTTTTTGCCACGTCGTCAAAATATATTTCACTGGAGGATAAACCGGTCTCTCTACATGTTGAATATGCATAAAGCTAGTCTATTGTTTAAAAGCATCACCACAACCTCTGTACATGTCGAATATGGGGCATGTGTCGCCTGGAGGGAGCGAAGAATATTTCTTTAGCAAGTGAAGACATCTCATGCAAGCAGCATGAAGTAAAAATTGCAATGATTGGTCCCTGGACAGGTGACTGCATCCGGGGACTTTAAATTACCATATATGGAAGTTAGGGAAATCTTAAACTGGGCCATATTGAGTCTTAATGGCCTTGAGAACATTGTCTTAAGGAGTTTTCCGTGACAGGTGGTTTTTTTTCTTTCTCCGCCGATATGTTGTTTTTAACTTGTAAAGATAGAAAGGTTAGATCTATATATTCTCCAAACAGAGGTTTAGGCTTCAACTTATGTTTGACGTGTTTTTATCGGGATTTTTTCTTCTGCTGGTATCTTTTTTTTACGCAAGCCAAAACAGGTGGAAAATGGACACTGTCTTGCCAATCTCATACTGTCTTGTAGCCGCTAAGGGCATAAAATCGGTGACATGGGTAGGATTCGAACCAGGGACCTCTTAGTCCTGAGCCGAACACACTACCGCTTTGCCACGGAACCATACTGTCTTGTAGCCGCCAAACACCTGGCAAGCCTGATAGGGGCTACCATGATAATCAGAATCAGTACATTCAGAAGCCCAAAAAGCCCAACATGTAGAGGCTACTGAGGAGACCACAAACTCGGAAGACCAAGTATTGAAATGTATAACAAGAAAGCATTTAGTACTCAGAAAGGGAGAGTATTTTTTGCGAAGAAAAGAGTTCACGGTTTGCAAGACATTAGCAAAGCGGACTATCAGATACCCCCATGAAGTGCCTCTCTCATTCTGTGTGACTAGAATATCTTTATAAGTCATATCTTTATAATAGCACATGTCTAAGTTTCCTTAATATTGGGGCTTCAGCATTTTCTTATACAGATGTCTTCTCTCGAGGGAAATTGAAATTTTGCCCCCAAAATTTTTCAAATAGTCAGACAGAAAAATCAATCAAATAACAACTACAAAAGTTTTTTGCCACGTCTTCAAAACATATCTCACTGGAGGATAAACCGGTCTCTCTACATGTTGAATATGCATGAAGCTAGTCTATTGTTCGAAAGCTCCAAAAGCTTTCTCAGAAATGGTTCATGGACATCAAAAGACTGACAGAGCTTCACAATCCTATATAAAGCCGGCAACTCGGCTGATATCAGAGCACTTGATCTACACAACGACATTTTTTTCCTTAATCTACAGATTTTCGAGGACGTCAACCCGACTGTACTTCCGTCTTCAGGATGAAAACTACCCTGGTACTGCTTCTGGCTGTGCTGGTCATCTCGTCTGAAATTATGACCGCCGACAGCTTTGTGAGGGCTGGAAGGGGACTTGGTAAAGAAACCATCATTATATTTCATTCCATACCAAAGATATAAATGAAATATATTGTTTTTCCTCATGCGTCTTCACTCTACAAATTATCACACAATGGTATAGGTTGAAATTTTTGAACGTGTTGCAATCGACCGGCTCGCACTTGTAGAAAACGCTGCCACGCTATACGTTCAGATCCTTGTCAGTGGTTGGTTCTTTCACATGTAGACTAGAGCATCAGAATCGTACGATCGCCTACGCGCAAAGAAACATCTTTCAAAATGTCTGTGTAACTGCTTTGCATTAGGTGGGCAAGACTTAATCAATATAATGTTGTATAATTGGCTTTTTTTCTTTTCCATCATGTATTAAAAGAGATTGCGACAGCACACTCGAGTTTTTTTTCAACTGATATTTAACTGCCACCAACCGAAACATATGCATGAATGGACAACAAACAAACTCATTTTTACCTGAGTAAAGTGAGGAAATTCGTGTAAAGTGTCTTTTCCAAGGGCACAAGGTCGGTGGTATGGCAGGACTCGAACTCGGGACCTCTTGGTTCTGAGCCGTACGCTCGATCGTTACGCTACACGACCCGAACGTTCGTTACGCCACACGCACACGACCCCATTGGCTGGTTGTTTAGTTGTATTTCTAGGGTCTTCTTTGAATAGCGTGTTTTACTTTCTTTACCCCAGAGCGTGCTTCCAAGTCTACCCGTGAGGAAGTGGCGGCCCTGAAGTCTTTGTTGGCCCGCCGACTGGCCGAGGCTGAACGCCGCGAGATGGCCAGGGAGTTGCAGGACCTGGACGACGAAATGGTGGACATGATGGAGGAACTTGAATAAAGAAAATGTAAGTACAAAGGACATTCACTCTTTAATTTGTGCTTTGTCGTTGCATTCTTACACATTGTATGTTTTCCCATAGGCAACCTATTCATCATTTAATTAATAATTAATTTAATCATTAATCCCTATGGGGATTTCTATAGTTAAGCACCCCGAGATGACTCACTTCGACGCCGTAAAAATTATAGTAGGGTGCACTAGAGAATTATGGCCAACTAATATGTTGAAATATATGGTATATTCTACAAAATAACTGAAAACCAAAAAAAAAGCTATGGTTTTTTAACATAATGACGACCACTTTGATTTGGCCCTCTACCGGGGTCAACAGAACTGCAGCCGGCTCACCCCGGAACGCGGTTGCGTAATGCCGCGCATTTATACACGAACAGGGAAACCTTCTCAATCCAACTCATACGGTGTACAAGCCGATACCTTTCCATACCACACAGTGCAGTTCATTCATGGCTACCTCTCACATAAGTCGCTTTAGCCAGCATGCAAGAGGTTTGTCTGCACTACTTTCTATACCCGCGTCATAGACCCCCGGGGTTCGCGGATAATTACTGTGTTCTGCGGCCTTGAGCTACTCTAGTGATGGTAATTATTTGATCCTATTTCTGGACACGGAAGAAATGTAAATGCAGCATGGCTGCAAAGCTGGAGACTTATCTTAAGGATACTTATAATTAAGGATAAGGCAAATTTCTTTTAAGTCGTTCTTTTTATTTTTGGTTTTCAGGACAGCCGCACCAACCTCGAGAACATCTCGTGACCGTCACATGAACATTGATGACTGTTAAGCATGCACAGACATCTATAAGTGTAAATGTTACGAACTGTGGCTGTTTGGAAAAAAACTAGTTGTTCTTCCTCCTGTTGTAGTTGGCACTAAGAGCAAGAAGAAATTTGATGCCAGAAGAAATAAAAGGAAATATGAGGAATGTTATGAGTGCTTGTGCCTTTATTTATACCCGATACATACGGATAGATTACCTGATTCGGCCATCTTGCCCGCTTTTCATGGGGATCGAGTGCGAGTGAAAGGGTCGGGGTCAACACAAAAAATAAAAGTACAAATATTTGTCGAAATAAGTCTAAAACAAAATCAATAATACAAAGAATAAATAAATAAATAGCGATAACAAAAAACAGGTCATCACGTCATTAGGTCTATAATCGTTCTGTAAAGGTCAGTCACAGAGACAAAGGTCTTTTAAAAGTTGGAAATAAATGAATAAATAGCTGTAACAGAAAAAATGACAGGTCATCACATCATTAGGTCCATAATCGTTCTGTAAGGGTCATTCACAGAGACAAAAGTCTTTTAAAAGTTGGAAATAAATGAATAAATAGCTGTAACAGAAAAAATGACAGGTCATCACATCATTAGGTCCATAATCGTTCTGTAAGGGTCATTCACAGAGACAAAAGTCTTTTAAAATTTAGAGAAGGTGGTGCTCTGACGTCTTGTGGTAGTGAGTTGAAGCTCCTGTAAACCTCTCTCAAGGCTAGGGACATCGGTACCACTAGAAAATCGGAAGCATTTACTCTAGTGCTCTTGGTACCTATGTCTCCGCAGAAGTTGAAAATTCGGCGCATGTATGTCGGTAACCGGTTATTCAAGGCCTTGTGTATCAGTACGGCTTTGTGGTGATTTTCAAAGCCCGGTATACGTAGAGGCTACCGAGGTATGATAATCAGATTCAATACATTCAGAAGCCTCAAAAAGCCCAACAAGTAGAGGCTACTGAGGAGACTACAAACTCAGAAAGACCAAGTACTGAAATGCATAGCAAGAAAGCATTTAGTATTCAGAAACGCGGACTATCAGATACGCCCACGAAGTCCTCTCTCTTCCCAAAAACTTCTGGAATGCACCTGAAATCATCCTCGAGACCAAGCCTGCGGACCGACTCCCTCCCAACATCCGCCCGACTTCTTTACGATCCAGGTAAGCACGCCGACAACCTACAACACCACTTCAGACGTATTAACATCTCAAAGCAAGGATGATTGGATGTTGGAAATAAAGAACAAGAGTTCCACGATCTCATACCTTCGCCAAATGATGTTAACCCTTGTGGTTGACAAATTATACAATTTTAATCATTGATTTTGTAAATAAGAGCCCCATTTGCATGGATTATATCAGTTGATCATATTCTCCACCCAATGACAGCCTTATCTTAACAAAAATGCTATTATAGCACTTCCTCATAAATTATGCAAATTAGGCCATGATTTGAATAAATTATGTTTGTTGATGTTCACCTTCACTTAACTTCCAAATGTGGCAAGTATGAAATTCCCAGCAGTTACAACTATGAAATTATAAAAATTTGCCATTTATTATGCAAATTATGTCCTCATTTACATAATCTATATCCTCAGATGTTTTTTCTCGTTCTCACAAGTGATGTCACAAGTGTTTCATAGTTCTATTATCGAACAAAGCAGATTTATAGAATTTCCTCATTAATTATGCAAATTAGCTCATGATTTGCATAATTGTCATCTGATCATGTCAAGCATCACTTCAACTACCTACATACCAAAAATCACAACAATCCGTCAACCGGTTCTTGAATTGTCCTCCTTCGAAAAATTTTCAACAAATGCTCCTGCAGTTCCAGAACAAGCCGCTAGGGGACCCAAACTCATGTCACTTCTTTCATATCCCAAGAGCTATCTGTCATCCAAAATTCGTGACCCTAGCATGTCTAGATCACGAGATATCAAAACCGGAAGTTCTGCTGCAGTACCTAGGAAAGCCGCCAGGGGGCCCAAAATCTAATCATTTCTAGGTCTCATAAAGACCTACCCACCTACCAAGTTTCATTCCAATCCATCCACTGCTTCTCGAGTTATCTTGCTAAACCACACACACACACACAAACACACCCACACACAGACAAACGCTACTGAAAACATAACCTTCTTGGCGAAGGTAATGAAACACCATGCATGGCTGTCCACCATTTTAGTTTTACTATGTGGTTAACCTGAGTTGTCTGTGCGACTAGAACATCGGTCATATCTTTGTAATAACACACGTCTTAGTTTCCTTAATATTGGCGCTTCAGCATTTTTATATTAGTTTTCTTTAATATCTTACATGGATGTCTTCTATCGACAGAAATTGAAATTTGCCCAAAAATTTATCCGAGCAGTCATCAATCAATCAAATAACAACTACAAAATTTTTTTGCCACGTCTTAAAAATATATCTCAGTGGAGGATAAACCGACCTGTCTACATGTTGAATATGCATGAAGCTTGTCTATTGTTTAAAAGCATCACAACAACCTCTGTACATGTAGAAGATGGGGCATGTGTCGCCTGGAGGGAGCGAAGAATATTTCTTTTAGCAAATGAAGACATCTGATGCAAGCATGAGGTAAGAAATCGAACTGTTTGATGGCTGTTATCTTCCTATTTTTAATGAAGATTTACCACATTTGTGGAACGATTGACACAGCAGGCGACAATCACTTCTTCAAAATGTCAATCCTGAGACCACACTGTAAGGTTTGATCCACTCACACCAGGAAGGTCCCCTACTCTTTTCGATAAGTGTGGTGGATTCTTTAACGTGTGTGGGGTGTGACTGTCCCAAACACGGGACCTCGATTTAACGTCCTATCCGAGCGGCGTCCCTAGCCGAAGCTAGGTACTCATTTACACTGAGTGAAGTCAGGAAAGTCGTATAAATTGCATTTCCAAAGGGCACAAGATCGGTGACACCGGGCAGGAGTTGAATTTCTGATTGAATAGGCCTGTCCTTGGTGCTGAGAAAGCCATCATTCCCATGTTAAAAGTAGTAATCTGCTTAATAATCATGAATGGCGCTTTGTGATACAAACTGATATTACAACTTCGTATAGTGCATCGATGTACTTTGTATTTAGATAATGTTCCTTTATCTTAAACCTGTGTATCCCTTTTTTATATAATATTCCTACGATGTTTATAATTTGATAAATAAGGAATTCAGTAATGGAAATTCCACAACCAAGTTTAGTTTAAAGAATGCCAGTTGTGTATTCTTGATGTAATGAAAAGAGAAATACTAATATATATAGATATGTCAATTTACCTTCAATCTGATCTCTTTGGTTTCTTATTTGAAAATATTCATAACAGACACATTAATAAGCAGAAATATGAGAATCTTCTGGGATTAACATCCAATTGTGTTGCAAAAGAACAACGACAATCAACCTATAATAATATCAGCAACGCAAAAAAAAGAAAGCATATCCTCAGTATTTTGATCGGTTTGTTTTATTCACACACCAAGCACAAATATCAAATGGAATGCAAAAGATTGATATGAAACTTCTACAACACAACATGAATTTTTACAATGCATCATTGTGCAAACAATGAACCAGTCCATGGCATCGTGTAGGTGTCATGCATGACGGGTACTTTATGTATTTGCAAATGCCTTGGCCTCGTTCGCAAATTGGTAGATATCTTGACAGATGTCAAACGTTGGTTTTGTTAGTAGTTAGACCATGTTGATTTGACCATATGGATGACATCCGCGCGCTCATGATTTTCGGCCGTTTCAAAAAAAAAGTTTTCAACCATACTGTAAATCGTACCAAACAATTGCAAAATGAGAAAATAATTATATGCCGTATGTTGGACAATATATATATATATATATATATATTGGAAGATGATACCAATGTCGTAGAATACCAAAATCAATCAAACGAAAAAGACGAAAATGTAAAGAAATGAATTTGAAGAGTAGATTATTCGCCATAACATGTGTCATTTGTTCAACCTAAATGACCACGTAGATTTCAAAATGAGGGCAACTTTTTTGACAAACTTTTTTTCTTTTTTTTTATTCGCACGCTTGCATCAGTTTTTGGGTTCTCAGAGGATGTCATCCATATAACCAAATCAACATAATAACTGAATGATGCTTTGTAAATACTAGGCGTTTGTAATAGCTTTTACTATCAGATTATAACCTTAGTCTATGGTTTCACTGTCAGTTAATGTCAAATGATTAAAAACTACTAAACCAAGCTTAGGAAGATCAAAATCAAATGTTATAATAATTAAGAGACTTTCCGACTACATATTCTTAATGAGAATGATGGTTCATACTATATTTTTTAGGCGTGGACTAAAAGATATGGCTATGGCAAAACACAAGAATTTGACAGTCGTGGATAATACATTTTTCGAAGATAACTTTTTCAAATAACAGTTTTTCAGTAGTATGCTTAGAATGAGAAGCATTGTGATAGATATAAAGGTTGGTCCATTCTAATGTAGAAAGTCAAGTCATTGTGTACGTCACAGCCATTTCTTTTTTTCCCAAAGCCGTCGCTCTACGCCATACTTCCCTCCAATAGAGGTTCATCTACTAGCTTGTTTTAATTAACATGCATTAACATTGAAAGGTAAACTTTTACGCAATGTAGAACAGTGCTAAAATAGGAAGTACAGTATCAGTATTATAGTATCTTGTGCCATTAGGAAAGCCATTATGTTTTTATAATTGCTACCATCGAGATCTAATAAAACACATATATTGTATATGTAAGAATAAACTCATAATTGCATAAAAATTACACATAAATTTCAAGTTTTCTTAGCCTAATTGATGGATCAAGTATTTGCTTTAAGTTTGAGATTATGAAATACAATTTTCTTGTAAAGTAGTTTTTTTTGTTTATTTTAAAAAAAGGAAATGCAGTATAGGAGAAGTAACAATCGTTTAGATACGTTGCTTCAAAAATTATAAGAATTGTTAAAACAATGAGAAGTATTTGCATAATCACTAGAGAAATCTCTGTTTATATTATAACAATGACAATAACATAATCATAATCTGTGTCCCAAATGATGAGATAAGATATTATCACATACATATTACGAATTTTGGTACGTTTTTCATAATGTAGTGAAAATCTGTTGTCATTCTGGGTTACCTGATTAGAATTTAAAATAAAACAGCACCACATATGTGGCTTCTGTCATATGACCAACATCTTTAAATTTTCAGAATAGTGAGTTTGTATCCATGGCATTTATATTCCAATTAGTGAACCATTTATACTCACATTTCTACGGACACTACATGTTTTCATGATCAGCAA
Organism: Branchiostoma belcheri; assembly: GCF_001625305.1. Lineage (NCBI taxonomy): Eukaryota > Metazoa > Chordata > Leptocardii > Amphioxiformes > Branchiostomatidae > Branchiostoma > Branchiostoma belcheri. The sequence continues at coordinate 646,800 of NW_017804487.1, forward strand.
ATAACTGAAAGCTATTTCGTATTTTAACCCAAACTACAAGCAACATAAAGATACATATTCTGCGTTACATATAGATTTACCATGTATAATATTTAAAATGGCCAGTCCTGTCACAATTTTGGGGGGTACAAGGAGATATTTTGATAACGTGTAATACATATTGTTAATGGCACTGTAGGAAAGACGATTTTTTCAAATTATCATCTACTTTTCAGCAAAACATATTAAAAGAGCCAGTCTTAGCATACTACTCAATTGTTGATTTCATTTTTTGGCCATTACTTACCTAATAACTAATTTCAAAAATTGCTTATTTCTAAGTGCAGCAGTATAATGTAAATGTTATGTCAATTTTTGGCATAAAGTTGGTCCTAGCATAATGTTGTGAACAACTGTGTACCAGAAATATTCAGGATTATTTGGAGAATACTTTAAATGATATATAGATAACATGTTAAAATGATTTCAACAGAATGCAATGAATATTTACTGAGAATGAGATAGCAATGCAGGAATAGCCGACTGGCTATGGGAATGTGGAATGTTATGCATGGACGATATCACGTAGCATTATCGCCCTCCCAGAATTGGTGGAGGATCTCCGAATCGGGTTGTTCTTTGTTTTAATCATACTCTAATACAATTTTACTGCAATAGTAGTCAAAGAAAATTGGTGAAAATTAATGTTTTTCTTTTGTTTGCTGCCTGCTGTTAGTTGCTGCATAGACCTGTTTCATGTAGTATGTTGGCAAACTTGCTTGAAGCACGCAGCAAGATGGCATAGTTGGCATTTGTATACTACAGTATGACAGTGTGTCAGTGGACCAGAGCAAGCAGTAATATCTTACTTGGTGAAGGTGATAAGATATTCAGGATAGGCCTGTGAGTCATAGAATATGACTATGATCTGTGGTGTTGTTGCATTATCACACACACTGTCGTATGTAATATGTGGCTTGGTCGAGTCTTTCGCGGGGGGAACGATGATGTTCCTTTGCCCCTTGCACATATCTCCTGACAGCACACGCGCCATGTACATGTACCTGTGGCCATTGGAATCTTGTCGTGCGTACTGGTCAGCTCCGGAGATACTCGCCGTTACTGCAAAGTAAGGGCCATTGCCTAAAACCGCACCTGCAAGATGATATACAACACGATTGGACTGGATACTGAACCGTTTAGTAACTGTGACCGCCACTTCCCCTTACGTTTACACATAATCCCCATATATATATATGCACTTTTACTAGGTTTTGTGGAGACAGCGCCATTGACATTGTTTGTTGTCATTCAACATACTTATCCATGGCATGTGGAATTCGTTTTGAAATCTTCTAGAATTTTCAAAACTATATATATATATATATATCGGAACAAATATGAACACGTACCGACATTGCGGCCGCTGAAGCTGCGGTTGAAGCCTGTACGATTGATGCTCGAGATTGGATCAACAGGAGTACCGTGGTACAGGATCCGCTCGACAGGCTGACTACTTTTTGCGTTGTCCAGTTCCATCTTCTTTTTTCTGACCATGTACTGCTTCCACAGGGCGGCATTTTCTATGCGTTGTATCTGGAATTAAGCAGTTTGACAGTTCGAAGTCAACGTGATTTCGAATAAAAGTAACTTATATTTTCCCACAGCAATTAGCTATTTGTGGAATATGTGAGTAAATGATATTTTGGACAAATATACAGCATACAACAACAACAACAAAACTACCCACCTTTAGTACTTTTGCTGATGTTATGGCAGAATATCCCGCAGTAGGGGCGGCTGTGGCGATACTCTTCATGAACTCATCATGGACCTTCTTATACTCATCTGTTGAAGGTTGCAGCTCGACTGCTTTGGACGGATCTTCTTCTGACACGACGGTCCAGGTTTCTGGTATCTTTATATTGCCTAGTTCAACAAAACATACCATAAATTGGAGTAGTCTTCCGGTCAGCCGATCTTGAAAATGTTACCACGAAGACATTCAGATCTGGAATATTTTTATGTCTTAACTGAGCTAGAATATATTAACTCACAAAAATTTTTGAGGATAGAAAAGTAAACTGGGTAATAATTCGACTAAGTGGACCGTGAATTGAATTTCATTAATTTCGAACAAGTCATTTGAAACATTGAATAAATTTAAAACCCCTGAAAATGACAATCGTTTCAAGTTAACGTCAAGTTAAGCCGTTAGAGAACCATTGCGATGGCTGAGCTAAAGCTACATGTACCGTGTGCAAGTTGATGGAATAGGGTTCTTGCTTAAACATAGATAACTCAAGGTAAATCACCCTTACAGTTACCTTCCTTTTCCTTTTCAAGTCGAATCACGTCGATCGCAACCGCCGATCTGTCGCCAACCACCGTTTCCTTCATTGTCGTGAGGTCTATGTGCAGGTCTTCTCCGTCGAATTGAAAATCAACGCCTGTCTCGTTGGCCAAGTAGGCTTTCTCTAATATGTAGTTGACCTTGGAGTCATATGGCTGCCTCTCTTCGACAATGTAGTACCACTGCACGGTCTTCAGCAGAAGCTCCGCCTTGTCGCTGAGATGCTTTTCTTCGTTGGTCTTCGTCTCGACATCCCGCTGAAACTCCATGATGTCGCGGGAAGTTTCCATTACGTCAATCAACCGACCTTGCACGCGGATAATGCTTCTAGTAAAAGTAACCGAACAATCGTGACGCTGAGCGATGCCTTTTACATGATCCTTTAGCTCTTCCGTTAATTTGATCCTTAGAGGGATTCTTTCATCTTTAGAAGCGTCGTCCATGATCTTGCTGATCATGGCCTTTGCTTCAACGATGTTGTCGGCACGGTCAGCGTAGATAACAAGAACGACGACGTTATCGGCTGACGGGATGGGCGGGTTGTCGGTGTTTGTTGTCTGTCCTCCGGTGAGATAGCTCCATCCTGCAGCTGCAGCTCTCCCGATGCTTCCTGTTAAAACGTAGGTCAATTGTATTGTCAACTTATCGACTGTCCCCCAACTTTACTTCAGAAGTTATAGATAGACCATGGGCTAGGCATGTTCACTGGGATATAGTGTTGCTCCGCCCACAAGGGGACTGCCTGACTCCCGAGGTGACAGCCCAGTAAACGAGCACACGCCCATAGTCTATTTGACTTAGAACATGGCCATTTCCCAAAAGTTATCTTTCAAACTTGTTCAATGTCAGTTTTTCTCGTTTGATTTCAGTTTTCTTGTTCAATATCAGTTTCAATGCAGCATTTGTCTTTAAGAAACCTGGTCTGTTTGTGTTTCAATCCTCCTGTTCCTTGGGTGATTAGCCTACACAGAGGGGGGACCTGGTTTCTTAAACTCAAAAATTGTGGTACTAACTAAAAAGTGTGGTACTAATTTTATGCAAATGAGTTTTAGTACCACACGTTTTGGATAGTACCACACTTTTTTGCACTATGGGGATATTTTGCACTATGGGGATATAGACACTACTTACTCTAACTAACATTAACATATCAATGACAGACAGTCAGGATTTGTGACATGTCCTGTCAATTCCAATTCCAAGCAATGATCGTCAATTGTGCATTATCTATGAAACATCTCTTGAGTCAACCAAAGAAAGACAATCCATGCTGTTGCTATTTGTACGACCCAAATCGTGTCGTACGTCATATTCTAGATAGATTTCTTAACGATTGCAACGTCTCTGGATGTTTCAATATCAAGATGGTATTTCGCAAGAATGGAACAAATGCATTGTTTAGTCTGTCCTCATACACTTATAAACAAGTAAATGGTGATAGCTAAAAACGTTTGCAGTGATAATAGGCAGGTATGTTTTCTGTTGGAGGGGAGCTTACCAAAGATTCCAGATGCTTTCGCTGCCTTGGTCTTGGGTAGAGGTTGCCCAACCATCTTTCTCATTTCTTCATGGAAAGTACGCACCATCTCTTGTTGGAATATGGTAACGCGAACTTCGTTGAGTTTTGTTGGCTTGTATTGGAGAACAAAGTCTTGAAGGGCATCAAGCATAGTGGTTGCAGTTTGCGCCGCACTTCCCTGCAGAATACCTTTGTTTGATAAAATGTATAAGCATGTAAGTTGTTATAATTATTGAGGAAACTTTGAGCAATACTAGGTATTCAAACCAACACAGCAAACATGTCTACCCATTTTACCCAACCACAACTTCATCGGGTCAAAATGAAAACAATAACTATAAGAACACATGACGCCAGCTATTGGTCAAACTATATTATATACAATTTGACGTGTTTGCTCACAGTAATGTCAATCCTGTCTTACCTGTTCCCAAAGCTGGAAATGCAATGGACCTAAGTCCGAGCGAGTCTGCCGTCTGCAAACAGTTGATGATCACCGTCTTCCAATCTGTAGCTTTAGCCGGTGCCGCTGCGTGGATGATCTTGTTAGATTTGAGCTTCCCTGCTCCTGTGACTGCAATGCCGCCTTTCATACCCCCGCTAGCAGCTACAAAGAAACATATACACAAATGTAAGAAGATCACCGAAGTTTCTTTAACGCTTTGCTTGTGAAAGCTCTTCGCCCCTCTCCACTGTCACAAATTCAACCACACCTACAAGACTACTATGAGCTTGAGCGTGTTTCCACGTTCATCTTTCAACAGCAAAGCTGCATATATGTGCCAGGGTAACCTTTGAAGGTGAGGTTGTATTCAGATTTCACTGATGAGCTTGCTGATGACTTTCTCAAATGTAAAGGTGCAATACAACAGTTAAAACTATATTTTCTACACAAAATGGGGTCGGTCACCCTGACATAAACTCTTCTACGTAAATTTGTGGCACCCCCAACATTTTTCAAGATCCAGTAGGTAAATGACAGGTAATTAAATTGAACACCCTAGTGCTTTCCTAATTACGCTTTCACACCTAGGGAAATGTATTTACCTACCGATATTTGCACATTCACGTTCAATGTTAGGCCCACCAGCTTTACATATTGCATTGGAAACAGCACCTGTGTCAAGATAAACCCTATATATTAAAGTCAAATTTGCCCGTCATAACGTCAATGTTCTATCAGTATAAAAACAGTTAGGGCATACAAAGCATATTAAGAAAAAATCATTGATATAAATCAAGAACAGTAAGGGACCTAGGATCGATCCTTGTGGTACTACACTGAATTTCCTTGTATGTACATGTAGATTTCGATCTATTTAGAGCCACTTATATTTTTCTATTGTTGAGATAATTTCGAAACCAGTTTAATGCAATGCCAGTTACGCCATAAGCAGCTAGTTTCCGGATGAGTATGGTGTGGTTTACTGTATCAAAAGCTTTTGATAATTCTAAAAATATTCCTATTGTGTATTGAACTTTTTGTCAATGGCTGTGGACATTCTGTCTACTAGCTGTATAAGGGCAAGGGAAGTGGATATACCTTTGCGAAAACCGTATTGTTGTTTAATAATATATAGAATATCATTAGTGTTGAGATATTTAATCAGTCGATTATAGACACGCCTTTCATATATTTCCTAAAATTGGCCCATCCGCACATCCTTACTCCTCTAACCCATATTCTTACATTATCGTTACAAAGTGGTGAGGTCCCCTCCGGGACAAAAATTGCCAAAGTAATCCCTATCTTTAAAGGCGGAGATTCGACCAGTGAACACTATAGTCTAAGCATTTGGTGCCAAGCTACCCTCACGTTTAATTTCAGGTTATTTGGTTTTCGTATTAGCGCACAGGAGCCAAAAAACAACAAAAAAGTTCGATTTTACATAATTTCAAAGTAAAACACATCAGCAAAGGCGTGAAAAAACATTCGTTTGGTTTGTATCCTAGGATCTCCCATACGAAATTTCAGGTTTTAAACTTAGAGTACATGAGCAAAAAATGCATATCTTTGGTCCGGAAATAATCAAAAAGGTCTATTTTACACAATTTTAAAGTGGTCCAAATACCGAATTTCAGGTCATTCGGATTTAATACCAGGGCTCCAGATCCCAATATGTACATTTTTGGCCTATAAAAACAACAAATAAAACAATTCAAAAGCTTGTATCCATAAAATAAAATAAAAACGTCTGGGGGTATTTGGCCACACTACCATGACATTTGGCCGCAAATTGGAAGAACACGGCGGTCTGTCACTACGGCATTCTTTCCCATTGCTGGGTGCGTTCGATAAAGTATCGGGTTACAAGACGCAATTTTGGGCTAACCGTAAAACATTTGAAAATAAACAAACTAGTATCGAAGGGAAAATTTCGTTGAAATAAAATAAAATTATCGTCTTTACATACATTCAATGGTGATTTTTTGCTCTAAAATGATGTTTTTTTCGGGTTTCGTTAAAAAAGTCGATAATTTATGGGATTTCGGTGCGCCATATTTTAGCCAATCACCGAGCAAACCTGGCTACACATATTACGCAAGGTCACTGATTTTTATATTTTTCGACGACCAGGAATAAGATTAAAAATCGTGCTTTTGGGATTTTTTTTATTTCTGACTTAAAGTATAGTTTTTGTTGACAAATAGGTGAAATTTTTTTTTTGCTTTTTCGCACTTAATTACCCATAATTCAAAATCAAGAGCATTTTTCAAAAATCCCTAAAGCACGATTTTTGGGACAACCTTGGCAGTCATTTTGAGCCTTAAATGGGATATGTTTGACTCTCCATGTTTCCAGGTTTGAACGAGTTTTGCAGACATGTCATATCTGCCAAAAGTGTGCACCGTGTTAATCATAAAGGCGTAAAGAATCATTACAGTATTCAAGGTTACCCAAGTATACGACAGTAGCTTCGCTACATGTTACATGTCCACAAAAAATAATAGCGGACATGTACTGTCCTGGAAGCTGTTTGTATCTATAGAAAAGTGTTGTTTTTTATCTGTTGCGAGGCACTCAGGCAGAAGGGCTTGTTTTGCCGCTTTATCATGCAAATGACCGCAGGTGACCCCGAAATGGAACGCGGGTTCGATTCGAATTGCCCAGATCGAACACGATCGGACACTGTTCGGATTCTATGAAATGTGGGAACTTTGCAGCCCAGATTTTACCACCGTGGAAATTGAATCCATTTAACGAAATGGCAGGAGAAGGAGAAAAAGAAACACGAGGGAAAACAATATAGCCATAACAATGTTTAAAACCTTTGGTTAAATCCAACTTCTCATTCGTGCTGTTGACAATGCAGTCTGTGGTCTCCGTGGTGAGATCTCCTTTGCGGACGTTCAGCGTTAGGTCGCCGATGAACATTTGCAGTTGTCCCCGAACAGGAGTAGACACTTCGGAAAACAGCGATGGTGCTGAAAAAACAATAGACTCAATTCTACTTACAGTTTTCATTTCAAATATGAGACTATGTCAAAATATCAAATATAACAATGATCCATGCGCTAGAATGTCTTGAGTTAAGCCACTCATTACCACCCCTTATATATAATATATCAACCAACCAACCAACCAACCAACCAACCAACCAACCAACCAACCAACCAACCAACTAACCAATCAACCATCCAACCTACTAACCATTAAATACACAAACAGAAGCGAGAACAAATCTTACTCTACATTTAGAGATCTATAAAGATATTTACACATAGAGAGAGAGAGAGAGATTAACACAGGGAGAGAATAAAATAGTTTATCGGCGACTTGCAGTATGTCCTTTGACATGCAGTGTTAACGATTATAAGAATTTGAGTTTACATTTGTTCAAAGGTTAAAAAACTTCAGAACAGCAAGGTAATAAAAAATTACGACGTAGCGTACTCGCACCAGCTGCATCATCTGGATTGAAGTTTGATGTAGGTATGTTAGTACGGCCACGTCCTGTTTTACTTTCACGGCCCCGACGACCTCGTCGACCAGGTCCCCTCCCTACTGATGAGAATGGAGGTGCTTCTTCAGACTTAGGACTGGGGTCTGTCAACGACAGAGGACTTGGTTGGGATGCATCGTCAGTGTGCAGAGCTTTGTACTTTGCCATGACCTCATCGAAGGCCTGTGAGACAAAATACATATGACAATTTAAAAAAACCTTTCTCCCTCTCTCTCTCTCTCTCTCTCCTCTACTCAATCTCTCTCTCACAACACACACACACACACACACACACACACACACACACATATACATATATATATATATATATACATGTATATATACAAACACACAAAATACGACACGAGTATATTGGGTAGCAATTGCACCGGATAACATGAGAATAACATACCGGAATCGATTTCGGGTCTCCCTCCCACACAATGAAGCGAATTTCACGAAGAGAACCCGAAGGATTCGCCCTACAGTGCTCTACAGCCTCATTGAACATGGCCTCTGCCACCACGTCATGCGGGAAGCGAAGTCCTCCGGTACCCATTGCAGGAATTGCAATGGATTTGTAGTTACCCTTCTCAGCTTGTTGTAGGCATTGCTTCACAATGTTACGAAGAACCTGAAAAGCGACAATGACCTGTGTCATCAGCAAGGCAACACATAGAATTATGTAGTAGATACAAAATGATCTTCCATTGCCTGATGTGACTGATAAAAAAGATAGTCAAAAACCTTTTCGGAGTTCCCTTGCCCGCCGTCCCAGCTGCACAGGACACAGTGGATCACCTGCTTACACGGCAGATCTGCTGAACCAGTAACTAGAATCTGACCATCAGGCAGAGATGTGATCCCCGATGATTGTTTAGCTTTATTGACAAGCTTTTGCAGGTTGCTGCCGGCTAGCTCAAGAATGGCTTTAGACACTGCACCTGTGTTTAGATTCAAGCCACCAGAAGTAGTGTTCACCAAAACGTCGACCTGGAGAAACGGGAATGACATAGGATAAATTAAAAGCAATCTCACTTAACTTGTTGCTTGATTCAAACAAACAATTATTAACAAAGAGATACGTGTAACTTACATTTTGACTTGCAATGTTAGCTTGAGTGGCAGTGATTGCCTTTCCCTCTGTCGTGCGAAAGCCAACTTCAGCTACAGGATCTCTGGGCTGCGGAGGAGGTGTAACCGTTTCTGTTGTTGTAGAGAGACTACCAGGTGGTTGACTACGGCCATGGGCGCGTCGTCTTTTTGACCTAGGGGCTTGGGCAGGAAGGGTGGTTGTCTGTTCAAATGTGTAGTCACTCTTCTCCACTCTGCCCTGGCCAAATGCTGATTCCAACGCACGAACAAAGGTGTCTGCTGTTTGGTCGTCGATGTTGACGAATTCGATCACTTCAAGGCTTGTCTCTGGATGCTCCTCCAGGTATTCGACTGTCGTCGCCACAATCGTTTCAGTACACTCTTTGAGGGGATATCCATAGATGCCAGAGCTGATCGCAGGAATGGCGATTGATCGATAGTTAGTTTTCGTTGCTTCGTAGAGGCTTCCGTACACAGCATCGGCAAGGTCATCTTCCTCCCGGTAACCTCCCCCTTTCCATACAGGTCCAACCGCATGCAAAATCTGTTGACAAGTGTTTATGCGCCCAGGCGGTGAGGCGACCACTTGTCCAGGAATTAGGATGCCTTTCGCCCGAATGTATTTGTTACAAAACTTCTGAATAACGTCCCCACCAGCGTCAACTATCGCCTTTGCGAGCCCTCCGGTATGTTCCAGCCTTGCATTCGCGGCATTGACAATGACGTCTGCCTTGTGTTTTGTGATGTCATCCCTCCAGACGACAAGCTTCTTTCCGCCATCCATATTGACTACGGCCTTCTCCAGGGGTACCAAAGTTGGAGACGTCGGCATGAACTCTTTGGCAAACGTGTCTGGATCTGGTGCTGGTGTTTTGTTCAGGGCATCCTGGATGTTTATGACACACTTGCACTTCCTCTCCACATGCTGTAGTGTTGATCTGCCTGAATCTTCTCTGAAGTGCTTGGACATGCCGGGCTTTTTGATGGACATCTGGTCACTGATCACACTCTCGATGTAAGATTTCAGAATAGGGTCTGCTTTCTGGATGCCATCGCTGTTTCCTTCTATGCTCATTGTTGGACTTTCTTCGCTTCCGTCAAAACGGAGGGATACTTGGTGCTTCTCCAGCTGAAGTTGCAGGTTGGCTGCCTGGTACTCTTTTATAAAGCGGATTGTCCCGTCGTCGGCTTCAACTTGCTTCTCGTAGATCGTCTTGACTTTAAGGTACGTGTGAACTCTATCCATCATGTCTTTGACACATGCAGATTCACCGGTGAATAAGATTTTAGTTGTTCCAGAGTCTGCATTGCTCTCCACCGAGATCTTCAACAAACCTTGAGTGCTCTGTTCCAGACCCGTCTTTGTCGTCTTCCATTCCTCAGTACCCAGTACAGGGGCAGACTGGTGGGGGACATCAAGGCGTTGCTCTTGAAATGTGTTGTTCAGGATAGAGACTGCCTTCTTCATGTCACCGTCACTTAGGCCGTAGACTTCAACTTCACTTGCGGTAGTCGTAATCACGGCTACCACAGAAGCTTGTTTGTATTCACCGAGAAGATGTTGCTTGGGTTCTTTTGCGTTGGCTAAGAAGGAGATCAAAGCGGGAGATAGATGGGCACGACTTGAGCTTGCTCCGTTAATTGTTTCGTACATCTTTACAATTGTTTGTTGGATTTCGTCCAAAAGACCATGAAACTTAATCTTGCTTCCATTCGTGTCAAACGACATCTGTAACTTGGGGAACTTGCTCGTCATCCTTTCTTCGAAGTTGGACATCGCTAAGAGAGTGACCTGTTCGGACTTGAGTGTGCTGACAGTCTCGTCCACTTCTGACTGTTTCCTTTTGATGTCCCCTTCTATTTTCCCTTTTCCTTCCATGACGAGCTGGTAATTCTTGGCAACGCTATCTTTGAGACCGGTGAAAGTGATCTGTCTGTCGCTTGTGCTGTGTACGCTGATGGTATCATCGTCCTTCAAGGCGTCATTATCAATGAGTTTACAGACCTGTGGCCACGATGCTTGCATGACATCAGAGATCTCCTTGGAATCAAAGCTTGCCAGGAACCTCTTCAGGCCGTCCCTTGCGTTAGAGGCCCAGTTCTCGGCGATGCTCGCCAGATTCGGAGTCTCCTTCGTCAGTGTTGGGGTGATCTCCATACGGGAGTGGTCCTCTCCGACGAGCCAAGTGATAGTTGCGTTGGCCTTTTCCATTGCATCCTCTAGAGCATGTTTGAACCGCTCGCGATTCATCAGGAATGAAGCTATGGAAGGAGTAACTTCCTCGGTGATCGGTATGGGCATCAGCTGTGGTGGTGTTTTTGCTTCGCTACCTGCTGCATTCAGGCAGGTGTAAAATGGCTCCACAGTCACTATCGTCTTCTGTATGGTGTGACCTTGTTTCATGACACGCTCAATCACTGAAATAGAACACAGAGGTAGTTGTATACATAGAAGATTCTTCCCATATTAATATTATATTTTAGTCCAACATGACCCACCATTACGTATTGTCTAAATCATAAGTCTAAATGTTTAACTACGTGAACTCACTAAGAACCTAGTTACTATAATACGATAATAAAATGAATGACTGATACGTCGATGAAGGTTAGACATTCAGGTAATACGATACGCCAAAAACAGTTACTCAAGCAACTGTTCCAAAATCATATCCAGTTCCTTGAGTAACTGTTTTTTGGTGAATGACTGATCATCACAATTTAGCAGTTGAACCAATGACCAAAGAAATAGAAAGAGTGAATGCAGGTCCTTTACATACTAGTATTTCAATTTCTTAACTTAACATTTAGCCGTAGTTAAGGGGGTGGGCTACTGTGGCTTCGATCCGTACCAACCTGTATAGTCATCGAAGAATACCAGTGCAGTGTCGCGGTCTTTGTCAAGTTGTACCTCAGCCACCGACCCTCCCCCACTCCGTCTGGTACTATCGAAGTAGTAAAACAGCTTGTCTTTAGATGTTTTAGGAGGGATTCCAGTCACTTGAATGCAGTCTGTGGCGTACACTTTCTCGGCAGATATCTTCTGTCCTTCGAACTCATTTCCCTCACACCTGGACAAGAGCGTGTCAAGATCTGAAAGCAATGAACAAAAGAATGTTACAATGGTAACTAGTAGCACATAGTATTAGTACCTTGAGTAGTATTTATTGTCTACATAGCTACTTAGAGAGAGACAGAGAGAGAGAGAGTGTGTGTGTGTGTGTCTGTGTGTGTCTGTATGTGTGTGTGCGCGCGCGCGCGTGTGTGTGTGTGTGTGTGTGATACTGTAACAGCAAATATTTCATCAACATCTAGTCATATATCTAGACACTTTATATAACGCACCTGAAATCGTCTCGTCGAAAGCCACTATAACAGTCCCAGCGTCCTTTCCAAAGAAAACCTCAGACGGTACATCTTGGCCCTGGCTCATTGATTCAAGGTAGAAAAGCAAGCCTTCTTCATCAAAGTTGTCAGCGCTAGGGACTCCTTTCAGGAGAATCCGTGTCGGATCTACTGGAGGTTTTCGGCGAGGCTTGACCGTCCGAACTTTTAGCTTCTTCTTTGCAATCTCATGAGCCGGCTTCTGCATGATTCTTTCTGGGGCTAAAGATGTATTAAAAAAAAGAAGTAGTTAGTATGGCAGAAACGCTTTATCTAGAAAATTCGTAGATCTTGCAAGTGATGAGCAATCATCTTGGAAGGTCAACTTTTCACACGACCAAAAGGAATTCTACTTCCCAAACGTTGACAGATGAATATCTCTTGGTTATGTAATAAGTAATGAGCTTTGTGAAGCATTGATTGAGTAAAGGCAAAAATTGTGATAAACTATTATCATTGAACATTTAACATACATGTAAAACCACCACCTCTGTAATTTCCACAATATTCATAAATTGTATCTAAAGATATCAGTACCTTCCTTGTCCTTGAAAGTGATCAGAGCGCGTTCCCTCCGGGAATCAACATCGAACTGGCAGATATCACCTCCTCCGGATCGCTTTGGGTTCTTGAAGTAGTTATAAAGGACCTCTCGCCTTTTCTCCAATTCGTCTCCTGGTAGACCTGTCACTTCAATCGCCATTGTCTTGTCCTCTTCTTCTGTTGATGGGAGAAAAAATAAATTGTATTTGTAACGTCCAGAGAAGAAGCCGTGTTTGCCATGCATTGCACAAATTACGCAATTTTTACCTGGCATTTTTTCTTATGTTCCATTACACAAATCCGAAAAAAATTGTAGTTTGTGGTATATTTAAGTATTATCGTCATGCCATACCTTCTTCACTCCTCCTGTGGCACACTTTCGTGGTCGCGGATTGTTCCATCCTGCTTCTGAGCACCAGGACACGGCAAAACAGTGGCTTCCTGTTCGGAGGCACCTTCTTCCCTCGCCATGTCTTCTGGTGGACTCTGTGGCATGGCAGTCTTTTCTGCCCCCACAGAAGGTTCATTCGCGTACATCTGGTGCTGACCATACTGTCCATGGCCTGTCCATTGGTAAGGATGATTATTAGGCCATTGGTTTGGCGGCGGTGCATTCATGTACGAATATCCAGGGGTAGGAGGATAAGGATAACCGGGGTATCTGGGATCCAAGCCGGGTGGATGATGATGATGTCCCGGAGCTTGTGGCGAGTGATAAGGCCCTGGGAAGGTTGAACTTGGATGGCGCCCCCCTGCTGATGGTTCATGCTGATGACCTTGTGCATGCGGTTGAGCTTGGCCTTGGGGTCCTCGAGGACCTGTGTAGGGGTAGGTTTGGTACGAGGGAGGTGCTTCGGAGGCCGAGGCTGCTGGATCCTCTTGTGAATGAGGACGACCATCACCGCGTGTACCAGAAGGTTGCTTCTCTTTCGACGAGGTCTTGTGTCCCGGATACTGGGGGAGGTGTCCAGGTCCTGGATGTTGTGGATGGGGATAAGGCCCCTGAAAGGATGGGTTTGGATAGGAAACACCTGGTGGAGGTTGGGTCTGGTCTCGAAGTTGCGTCTGTGCTGGCGAGGCTGATGAATCGTCTTGCGATTGAGAACGGCCCTCACCAGGTGTACCAGAAGGTTTCTTCTCTTTCGATGGGGTCATGTGTCCCGGATACGTGGGTAGTTGTCCAGGTCCTGGAGCTTGTGGATGGGGATAAGGCCCCTGAAAGGATGGGTTTGGATAGGGAACACCTGGTGGAGGTTGTGTCTGGTCTCGAAGTTGTGCCTGTGCTGGCGAGGCTGAAGAATTGTCTTGCAATTGAGAACGGCCCTGGTTATCTGTGCCGGAAGGTTGCTTCTCTTTCGGTGTGGTCATGTGTCCCGGATACATGGGCCAGTATCCAGGTCCTGGATGTTGTGGAGGGGGATGAGGCCCCTGAAAGGATGGGTTTGGATAGTGAACACCTGGTGGAGGTTGGGTCTGGTCTCCAAGTTGTGCCCGGTGATACATTTCTCCATACGGACCTCCAGGATGATGGTGTGTGACGGGATCTCCTTCTTGAGGTGCTGCCGATTTTGATGAACCTTTTTGTGCATGTGATTGAGGACGGCCCTCCTCCCTATCAGTGCCAGAAGGTTCCGACTCTTTCGACGGAGTCACGTATCCCGGATAAACCGTATCATACGATGGAGGGGGATGTGGAGAGTGTTGTACGGATCCAGCCTCTTGGATGTTCATACTTGATTGTCCTGGAATCTGCCGATGGCCGTGGGGCGATGGATAGGTCGGTAGACCATGTCCCTGGTGAGGATAGGTCGGGGAATATGGGTTAGATGTTGAAACAGTGGGTACTTTTGTTGTCTCGCCAGGAAAATGTCCTTGCCCGGGATAATCACCAAAAGATTGCTGATAGTCTCTCTTGTTACCGGCACGCACCTCTTGGTCCTGCTGAGTGTTAGTGAAAATTAGCTAAATGTTAGAACTCCTTACAGTAAAATACTTTGAATTGATTATTACGTTTGTTTTATTGTATAATGATGGCATATGTAGCTTTTCCTATATATACATATGGTAAGGTATGGTATGGTATGGTATGGTATGGTATGGTACGGTATGAACTGAATATTGTTTTTTACTCATGCTTCTTCTACTCCTACTTCTTCTCCTGTCATTTGTTTCTTTATTTGTTTTTTATTTATTTTGATTTTTCACAAAGTGAAAGTGAGGGCAAAACAGGTGCATACGAACTTTTACAAGTTGCCCTCTCCCATACAAAAGCACCTATACATTGTACAACATCAAAATTTACATAGTCAATGACAACCAGTATAAAAATACACAGAATAGGCAATCAATATAGAAGGTTAAGCATAATTCAAATCTATTAAGTAGTATAAATTGTGTTGAAACAAGACTTAGTCTAGAAGCAATAGAAGAACTACACCCACAAGAAGTGGCCTAAGTACATGGCAGGTCAAGACTGTAATGTGTGTTGAATCTGTTGTAGGTGGCCTTGAGTAGTGTGTGTTAACATGATGTAATATCCAACTGATGACCTTTTTCGCTCACCAGTACCACGGAGATCAGGGCCTAACTTACTCCAAATAGCTCTAAAAGGGGTTAACATATGTGTTCTGGCACTTCTTGTGGGTCTATTGGGAAAGGAAACAAATTTCTCCACAATTGCCCTAGACTCAACCCTTGTCCTGCTGGCATTCCTGGCACAATATTTTTCAATAATTTCATGTCTTAATTAGGTCATAGACCCCCAATTTTTTTTTTGCCCTGCAGTGGCATAGTTACTTCCGCATTCGTTGCGTTTCGCTGCGGTGTGAAGCGTAGCACGAGAAATACCCCCAAATCGTACCTATACAGGGTGCTATATATAGATGGTACTGTATGTGCCAAGCGACATATGTTGCGCACAGCAGGACAATAGCAAATAACATAATGTCCCCAACTTCACGCCTAAATGTGAACGGTAACCGCAGTGTCTGGAGTCTTTCCTTGTAGTTAATTAAGGTGATTAGCCTGGGGACCTAGTACGCTTAATGAAGCCAGTCATGGAATTTGCCTGTGCTACTATTTTAACAACATGGCTATCCCACTGAAGACCTGGCTGTACAGTCACTCCTAAGTCATTCATTCTATCAACAGATGATATAATTGTGTCAGAGATATGATAAGTAAACAGGATTGGTCTCTTGGACCGGGTCTGGCGTAACAACTGGCATTTGGAAGGATAAAACGACATCCTCCATCTCATACTCCAAGTATACATGGCTATGATGTCATATTGTAGCTTGGAACAACGTTCATGCTACTAGACTTCTCTAAAACATTTAGAGTCGTCCGCGAACAGAGCAACAGAAGAATGTTCCACTATACAAGGTAAGTCATTTATGTACAAAAGAAATAAAAAAGGCCCAAGAATTGAGCCCTGAGAAAATCCAGACGTGATAGGGAGCCATTTGAGTGGCAACCCTCCACCACCACACGCTGACAACGGTTAGTTAGACATGAATTAAACCAAGTAAGAAGATTTCCGCCAAAGCCAGGTGTTTGTAGCTTGTGGGTCAAATGGGTATGAGAAACAGAATCAAATGCTTTGGCAAAGTCGAGAAATAACATGTCTACTTGCCTCCCTCTCTCTAGTATGGACCCTACTCTGTGCTATGTTTCCAGAACCTGAGTGGTGGTGGAACGGCCGGGTGTACAACCCATTTTGAAAATCGTGGTCCCACGAAATGAAGGAAGTACAGCATTGTAAAGACAACGCTCCATGACTTTGCTCACAAGAGATAATAGAGGCACGTGCACTGGTCTATAGTTAGCAACATTCTCCTTATCGCCCTTTTTATGGACAGGCGACACATTGGCTTCCTTCCACTTACTAGGGACCTGACCAAGTGAGATCGACAAAGTGAGATTTTACAGCAAATTCAAGGTGAACATCATTAAACATATCTAATTCAAATAAGGACCTCATTTGCATAAGTTATAAGTTGATGTTAGAATGGCATTCTTTGGTAGGAAAAGACTGTCCTCTGGTGGGGAAATATGATCAACGGATATTATTCATTCAAATGAGGATCCTACTTGTATAATCAGGGGGAATGTTCAATTTGTCAGCCATAAAGTTTAATATCATTTGGTGAAGGTATGAGGTCGTGGAACTCTCGTTTGAATCTTAAAAACAAGCATTTTAATTATACAAATAAAAACCCTTAATCATAATGAATGGGATATTAGCTATTGAACTGTTATATCTTTAGTTATAGACCTCATCATACCATGTTTATATTAATGCAATAATTTAAGAATGTTTAGATGGATTGTCTTGATATTTAGTAGGTTAGTAGGTCTAAAATAAAACATCGAAATGTAATGTTACTGCGGTAATGTTTGAAAGTTGTTAAGGGTGAGGGAAATACCGTAATTACTCAAGAACCGGTTAACGGATCGTCGTGATTTTAGTTAATATATAGGTATATGCAGCTTAAGTGATGTTTGACCTAATTCTATGGGAACTTTTCAAATCGGGATGTAATTTGTATCATCAGTAACACTATAAATCTGTTTTGTTTCATGATAGTGAAAGGCTAGATGATGTATCCTCTTACCGGAAGTCTAGAGGGTTTATCCTCTAACTGAAAGGCTAGATGATATATCCCCTCACTGAAAGGCTAGATGTTATATCCTCTCACAGAAAGGCTAGATGATATATCCTCTCACTGAAAGGCTAGATGATATATCCTCTCACTGAAAGGCTAGATGATATATTCTCCCACTGAAAGGCTAGATGATATATCCTCTCACTGGAAGGCTATAGCTAGATGTTATATCCTCTCACTGGAACGCTAGATGATATATCCTTTCACTGAAAGTCTAGATGATATATCTTTTCACTGAAAGGCTAGATGGTATATACTTTTACTGAAAGTCTAGATGATATATTCTTGCACTGGAAGGCTAGATGATATATCCTCTCACTGAAAGGCTAGATGATATATCCTCTCACTGAAAGCCTAGATGATATATCCTCTCACAGAAAGGCTAGATGATATATCCTCTCACAGAAAGGCTAGATGTTATATCCTCTCACTTGAAAGCTACATGATATATACTCTCACTTGAAAGGCTAGATGATATATCCACTCACTGAAAGGCTAGATGATTTATCCTCTCACTGAAAGGCTAGATGATATATCCTTTTACTGAAAGGCTTCAAGGTCAGGCTGTACTATATAAGCACCCAATAAATTTGGCTAATGTAAACTACCAGGCCTCATTCTATCCCTGACTACCGTGGAGGTACGATGGACACAGGGCTGGGTAAGGTGTGGCCAAGACTCTTTAAGACGCTTTGGGTTCGAAACATATTGACAACAGATAAGGAATTTATGTACAGTTGTCATAAGGAATAGTATATCCTCTCAGTTTCATGCTAGAGGACATATCCTCTCATCGAGAAGACTAGAGTATATATATTCTCTCACTGGAAGGCTAGAGGATATATCCTCTCACTGAAAGGCTAGATGATATATCCTCTCAGTGAAAGGCTAGAGTATGCATCCTCCAACTGAAAAGCTAGAGGATATATCCTCTCAGTTGAAGGCTAGAGGATATATCCTCTCACTGAAAGACTAGACGATATATTCTCTCACTGAAAAGCTAGATGATATATAGTATCCTCTCACTGAAAGGCTAGAGTATGCATCCTCTAAATGAAAAGCTTGAGGATATATCTTCGAAGTTGAAGGCTAGAGTATATATTCTTTTCTTTTTTTAGAGTATATACTCTCTTCCATCGTGCAGACAACATTATCACTTCAGACCAAGCCAAAACGGACGAACATAGACACCTCCGAGGTGCCGTGGCTAAGTGCGGCTACCAAAACCTTCGGATCAGTCCAAGAAAACCCAGAAGTGCTGTAACAATATGTATTGTTAGTTTTATTAAGCATTGTATTATCGCCGGTTCTATCCCCTCCCTTGGGCGGAGCCGCGGTCACCTGTTCGAACACGTGCCAGCGCACGTGCCAGCGTCGTGTTCGAACAGGTGATCTATACCGGTACCGTTCGAGGGAAGGGGCTCTAGAACCGGCCGGTTACAGATTGAATAAACGAGTTGAGATCAAGCCATTGACGAGTTCAGACGTGCGTCCCTTTTCGTCCTGTTACATCTGGTGGCAGCGGTGCGTTGCCGCTTGCGAGCGGCCGCACCCACCGCAACGCCATCCCGACGATGCCGCCCGACTAGCCAACAGCCCCGGCTGAGCAGAACTTGACCGCCGCCATCGCTACCATGCCGCCCGACCCGCCAGCCCTCTACCCGGCCAAACCGACTCGACCGCTGACAGCCGCCATGCCGCCCGACACACCAGACCGCCGCTCCGTATCCGGCCACACTGACGAAGAACCCGTCGACGCTACCGCTACGTGCCACGACCTCTTTTGTACCCAGCCGTGCTCCCGTGAACCAGGCCTGCTATGAACTTGCCATTTGTCTCAGACATGCAACCCTGCCCAACACCGTCAAGACCGTGCCATGCTGTCACCTTCCGGCCCGAGCGGACCGTGCCACGTCGCCGCGTCCCGACCGCCGACCGCCCGCGGAACCCAGCCCGCTGACTCCATGATCCAGGGAGCCCTCGTGTCGCAGACGACCGACCCCATCATGAGTAGGAACTGACTTTCTAGCATGGCGTGACCTGCTAGATCTTTGCTGCGAACTCTGAGTACTGTATCTCTACCCACAGAACTTTCTAAGACCTATGAACTCTTGTGGTGTTGACTTGTTGTTGCACAATATGTGATGTTTTCTATGTTTGCCCTTGCTCGCACGCCTACGGGAAGCGACCAAGCCGCATTGAGCCTGTGTATTTTTGTGTTACTTGCGAAATATGATGCTTGCCTAGTAAAACGTCTACGGGACGACACTGCAAGGAAGATCATTTTTGCATTCCTGGATCACACTGTAGCTGTGTGACGGTCCGGAAGTCCCCGTACTGCCCCACGCTAGGGAGTACGCGAGGAAATGCGAACTTTGCCGCTGACAGCTACAGCGGGACATCCGAAAGTACTCCCTACAGAACTCTCTAACATGGGATACATATGTTAACAATAGTTGTAAATGTGTCTATGAGAATATTGATGAGCCAACATATTTCAGAAGAATCTATTACGAAATAGAACAATGGATTTGTAAACAGATTGGACTATGTAACGTATTTAACATGAGTAGCTTGCAGGTGAGGACACCTGCTTAAGTAAGAGGGGAGGAATGTAACAATATGTATTGTTAGTTTTATTAAGCATTGTATTATCGCCGGTTCTATCCCTCCCTTGGCGGAGCCGCGGTCACCTGTTCGAACACGTGCCAGCGCACGTGCCAGCGTCGTGTTCGAACAGGTGATCTATACCGGTACGTTCGAGGGAAGGGGCTCTAGAACCGGCCGGTTACAGATTGATAAACGAGTTGAGAT
>NW_017804487.1:667117-672551 GCF_001625305.1 Branchiostoma belcheri
CCGATCTCACAAAGGTACCAAGGCGAATGTTATTTACAGACTCAAATGTGAAGAGCCCAATTGTAACAACACCTACATCGGAGAGACAAGTCGACCGCTCAAAGTAAGATACAAAGAACATTGCCGATCTAGTGCCGACGGCTACTCCTCAGCTATTTTCCACCACCTACAACACAACCAGGGTCACTCTTTTAAACTCGAGTCCACGGATATCTTAGACCGCGAAACGTGCAACACGCTGGTGGGAACGGGGTGTTAAAGAGGCAATATATGAAAGAATGTACAACCCCACCCTCAACAAGGAAGGGGGGCTACGAGTCGATCTTTCCGGCACTTGGGATTTGGCACTCCCAGCCCCGAGGACAGACAACACTTAAGCTCCTGTTCTGTATAACAGGAGCTTTCTGACTAATTTGCATTATCTTGTCTTGAATTGTCTGACTTTTGTTCCTTTTTCGACTTCCAAAAATTCGTCTTCACCTTATTTGCATATCAATCAATAGGTTGTGCTTATAAACCTGCATTTCCCCTCTGGTCTTTCAGTCACTGAGGAAAGCTAGTGGATACTAGCGGAAACGTCTGACGTTTTCAAAATCATATCCAGTTGCTTGAGTAACTGCTTTTTGGCGTATATATTTTTACTGGACGGCTAGAGGCTATATCCTCTCAATGAAAGGCTAGAGGATATATCCTCTCACTGAGAAGGCCAAGGGATATATCCTCTCACTGAAAGGTTAGAAGATATATCCTGTCACGGAAAGGTAAGATGATATATCCTCTAACTTGAAGGCTAGGGGGATATATCCTCTCACTGGAAGGCCAAGGATGTAGCCTATCACTAAAAGGCTAGATGGTATTTTTTATTATTTTTTAATTATTTATTCATTACAATTAACCACATACATATGTACATGGATGGCTTGGTGGAACAGGTCCACCTAAATGCACCTTTTCAAGGCCACCATGCCCATATATCCATACATCCTCTCACTGAAAGGCTAGAGGATATGTCCTCTCACTGGAAGGGCAAATGATATATCTTTTCACTGGAAGGCTAGAGGCCATGAATCGAGTGAGGAAATAGGTAAGATTGCCCACAAAGACGCCTCTACAATCACTACCTTCGTACCTTCCACGTCTTATCTACCCTACCTTCAAAGTTAAAAGGCCTATTTTTCAAGGCCTACGTACCTCGATACCTTCCAAGGCCTACCTTTACAGCTTCCAAATCCAAGGCCTACCCCCCTACCTTTCAATGCCTACCTCTTTCCAAGGCCTACCTCATTACTTTTCTACCTAAATGCCTTTCAGCGCCAACCTATGCCTTCCAAGGCCTGTCTCCCTACCTTACAAAGTCTAACTCTATGCCTTCCAAGGCCTAGCTCCTTTCATTCCAAGGCCTACTTCTATGACTTCCAAGACCTACCTCTATGCATTCCAAAGCCTATCTCCCCACTTTCCAAGGCCTACCTCCCTACTTTCGAAGGCCTACCTACCTACCTTCCAAGGCCCACAGGGCTGGCTAAGTTGGTGACTAAGACTCTTGAAGACACTTTGGGTTTGAATCATATTTTATCTAATAATACATTTACTATTCATCGCCTGTTTTATACTTATACAGATCTATGTGACGCTTTTAATCTATTTTAGTACCTACGCAAATGTTATCAACCAATGTAGATTTATGCAATGTTTTTAACCTATTAGACACCAGCCCACCATTTTAATATTTTACTTATTTATGCTGATATGATGTCGTAGTTAGAAATATTGCAAACAGTCCATGTATTTCAGCAATGGCTGCAAAGTGGAGTCTGTGTTGATGAAGTAAATAAACCATTATTATATTAACAACTTTTTATTATGTACAGTTGTAATAACGAAGTTAGTGACCTAACCCAGAATATAAAGTACAAATGTAATGACAACATTGTCTTGTCAAGGTTTGCCTGGTAGTGTGATAGAGATTGTCTGGCAGTTGCTTGTACAGTTCTAACAGATATCCAGTCTACAGGTATACTGTTTTGTCATACTACCAAATTGACACCACAATTACTACCCATATTTCTAGAAACACTTACTATTCACTACTTCAGTTGTGAGGTTGGCATTTTAGATGTATATACAACTAGAATTCCGAGATTTCATACCTCCATGAAATATGATCTTGATATGTAAATGTAAATTTCTTCTTTAATTGTTCAAATGACCTCTGCATTAACATGATATATGCATCGTGATGTATGTTAACTTTTAATTAACTTACAGATGTCCCAAGTATGACATTCTCATCATTCACCATTACGAAATCATAGAATTTTCACATTAATTATGCAAATTAGGTCATCATTTGCATAATTAGTATCTGTTGAAGTTCCGCCTGCCATAGGTTACATAGTATAATGTAAAACACTGTAATTGTAGAATTTCCTCATTAATTATGCAAATAAAGTCCTCATTTGCATAATTTACATTTAATTACGTACATCTCTCTCTCAGCTACCTACACACCAAAAATAATGAAAATATGTTATTCCTGTCTGGAACTATTGGCTTTTAAACATTTCGCCAGAAAGTGCCCTGTAGTTCCAGAACAAGCCGCTAGGGGTCCCAAACTTATATGACTTCTTTCCAAGCACGAGAGCTACCTTCCATCAAAATTTCATGACCCTAGCATGTCCAGATCGCGAGATAATTCTAAAACCGGAAGTTGCGCTGCAGTACCAAGGGAAGCCACTAGGGGGACAAAAATCTCATCATTTCCAGTTTTCGTCAAACCCTACCAACACACCAAGTATGAAAGCAATCCATCCAGGCGTTCTTGAGTTATCTTGTTGACCAACAGACAGACGGACGGACGGACGGACAGATAAACGCAACTGAAAATATAACCTCCATGACACATTTCATGGAGGTAATTAGACACATTGATAAAACTTTGACAGGGCAGTTTGAAAAATTGAAATTTGACCACAACTGAAAGTTGCAGATTATTTTCTTGATTATGTGACTCAGTTACAACTATACCGATCATTCTGCATGGTTAGATATAGTTACTTTGAAAACCCGTACAGAAAATATTTGAATTTGTTTAAAAAAATGAAGTTTTTATGCTAATCTGTCCCTGCCATTGTTTCTGGTGACTGGACCGTCTAGGATGTTTATTAGTTTATGTGGTTATGGGGGTCAATTCACTATTCAAGCTGCTGGAGAAGCCACAGTGGGGAGTACTTGTTTATGAAAGGACCAAGGGTCCTCATTCCTGTAGTTAAGGGTATATTCTCTCAGTGGAAGGCTGGGGGATATAACCTCTCACTGAAAGGCTAACGGATATATCCTCTCACTGGAAGGCTAGATGATATGTCCTCTCATTGGAAGGCCAGAGGATATATCCTCTCACTGGAAGGCTAGATGATTTATCCTCTCACTGAGAAGCCAAAGGATGTATCATCTCACTGAAAGGCTAGAAGATATATCCTCTCACGGAAATTCAAAACAATATATCGTTTAACTGAAAAGCTAGAGGATATGTCCTCTCACTGAGAAGGTTAGAGTATATATTCTATTACTCAAGGCTAGAGGATATATCCTCTCACTGAAAGGCTAGATGACATATCCTCTAACTGAAAGGTTAGAGGATATATCCTCTCAGTGGAAGGCTAGAGGATACATCCTCTTACTGAAAGGCTAGATGATATATTCTCTCACTGGAAGGCTAGAGTATATATTCTCTTACTCGAAGGTTAGAGGATATATCCTCTCACTGAAAGGCTAGTAGGTATATCCTCTCACTGAAAGGCCAGAGGATATACATGTATCCTCTCACTGAAAGGCTAGGGTATAAATTCTCTTACTGTAATGCTAGATGATATATCCTCTCACTAAAAAGCTAGAAGATATACCCTCTCACTGAAAGGCTAGAGTATATATTCTCTTACTGTAATGCTAGCTGATATATTCTCTCACTGAAAGGCTAGATTATATATCTTCTCACTAAAAGGCTAGATGATATATCCTCTCACTAAAAGACTTCAGGATATATCCTCTCACTGAGAAGGCGAAATGATATATCGTCTCACTGAAAGGCTAGAGGATGTATTCTTTCACTGAAAGGCTATATGATATAGCCTATCACTGGAAGGCTAGAGGATATGTCCTCTTACTGGAAGGCCAAATGATATATCTTCTCACTGGAAGGCTAGAGGTCATGAATCGAGTGAGGAAATAGGTTAGATGGCCCACAAAGACGCCTCTACAATCACTACCTTCGTACCTTCCACGTCTTATCTACCATACCTTCAAAGTTAAAAGGCCTATTTTTCAAGGCCTACCTCGATACCTTCCAATCCTTATACCTCTTTCCAAGGCCTACCTCCTTACCTTTCAAGGTCTACCTAAATGCCTTTCAAAGCCAACCTCTATACCTTCCAAGGCCTACCTCCCTACCTTCTATGGTCTAACCCTATGCCTTCCAAGGCCAACCTCTATGCCTTCCGATCTCCCCACTATTCAAGGCCTACCTCCCTACTGTCGAAGGCCTACCTACCTACTTTCTAAGGCCCACCTCCTTGCCTTCCAAGGCCTACCTTCCTACTTTCTAAGACCTACCTATGTCTTCCAAGACTTAGCCCCTGCTTTTCAAGGCCTACCTCTTTGCATTTCAAGGCCTGCCTCCCTACCTTCCAAGGCCTACCTCTATACCTTCCATGGTCTATCTCACTACTTTCCAAGGCCTACCTCTATGCCTTCCAAGGCCTACCCCCTACTTTTCAAGGCCTACGTCCCTGCCTTCAAAGGCCCACCTCTTTGCATTCCAAGGCCTATCTCTATACCTTCCATGGTCTATCTCACTACTTTCCAAGGCCTACCTCTATGCCTTCCAAGGCCTACCCCCTACTTTTCAAGGCCTACGTCCCTGCCTTCAAAGGCCCACCTCTTTGCATTCCAAGGCCTATCTCTATACCTTTCAAGGCCTTTTCCCCCTACTTTTCAAGGCCTACCTCCCTATTTTCCAAGGCATGCCTCCCTTATACATTCTAAAGCCTACCTGTATGTCTTCCAAGGTCTACCTCTCTACTTTACAAGGCCTACCCCTATACCTTCCAAGGCCTACCTCCCTACCTTCCAAGCCTTGGAATATTTGTGAGAAGTCGGGCTTGTAACGGATGGCTTCACCACATTTTACGACATGCAGGGAAAGAAGGAGAAACACCAGGGAAACAATTCTTTACATTGATATAACTATAGTATGAAGTGACAACAGTTGGATAGTTGTCCCTACATCATTGGTTAGGATTTTTAATTGCATAATGCAAACTGTTGATTTGATAAAAAGAAGCGTTTATGTCCCGCATTCCAATGCTGGAGCTGAAAAGCTTGACATACCAACCAGAACGCTTGAATGCAGTTCATACAGTCAGGTGTTAATTAAGTT
>NW_017804487.1:672571-682175 GCF_001625305.1 Branchiostoma belcheri
CTTTCCAAGGCCTACCTCCCTACTTTCGAAGGCCTACCTACCTACCTTCCAAGGCCCACAGGGCTGGCTAAGTTGGTGACTAAGACTCTTGAAGACACTTTGGGTTTGAATCATATTTTATCTAATAATACATTTACTATTCATCGCCTGTTTTATACTTATACAGATCTATGTGACGCTTTTAATCTATTTTAGTACCTACGCAAATGTTATCAACCAATGTAGATTTATGCAATGTTTTTAACCTATTAGACACCAGCCCACCATTTTAATATTTTACTTATTTATGCTGATATGATGTCGTAGTTAGAAATATTGCAAACAGTCCATGTATTTCAGCAATGGCTGCAAAGTGGAGTCTGTGTTGATGAAGTAAATAAACCATTATTATATTAACAACTTTTTATTATGTACAGTTGTAATAACGAAGTTAGTGACCTAACCCAGAATATAAAGTACAAATGTAATGACAACATTGTCTTGTCAAGGTTTGCCTGGTAGTGTGATAGAGATTGTCTGGCAGTTGATTGTACAGTTCTAACAGATATCCAGTCTACAGGTATACTGTTTTGTCATACCACCAAATTGACACCACAATTACTACCCATATTTCTAGAAACACTTACTATTCACTACTTCAGTTGTGAGGTTGGCATTTTAGATGTATATACAATTAGACACATTGATAAAACTTTGACAGGGCAGTTTGAAAAATTGAAATTTGACCACAACTGAAAGTTGCAGATAGTATTTTCTTGATTATGTGACTCAGTTACAACTATACCGATCATTCTGCATTGTTAGATATAGTTACTTTGAAAACCCGTACAGAAAATATTTGAATTTGTTTAAAAAAAGGAAGTTTTTATGCTAATCTGTCCCTGCCATTGTTTCTGGTGACTGGACCGTCTAGGATGTTTATTAGTTTATGTGGTTATGGGGGTCAATTCACTATTCAAGCTGCTGGAGAAGCCAAAGTGGGGAGTACTTGTTTATGAAAGGACCAAGGGTCCTTATTCCTGTAGTTAAGGGTATATTCTCTCAGTGGAAGGCTAGGGGATATAACCTCTCACTGAAAGGCTAACGGATATATCCTCTCACTGGAAGGCTAGATGATATGTCCTCTCATTGGAAGGCCAGAGGATGTATCCTCTCACTGGAAGGCTAGATGATTTATCCTCTCACTGAGAAGCCAAAGGATGTATCATCTCACTGAAAGGCTAGAAGATATATCCTCTCACGGAAATTCAAAACGATATATCCTTTAACTGAAAAGCTAGAGGATATGTCCTCTCACTGAGAAGGTTAGAGTATATATTCTCTTACTCAAGGCTAGAGGATATATCCTCTCACTGAAAGGCTAGATGACATATCCTCTAACTGAAAGGTTAGAGGATACATTCTCTCACTGGAAGGCTAGAGTATTATTCTCTTACTCAAAGGCTAGAGGATATATCCTGTCACAGAGAAGGCTAGAGTATATATTCTCTTACTCGAAGGTTAGAGGATATATCCTCTCACTGAAAGTCTAGTAGGTATACCCATAAAGAAGTTAGTGACCTAACCCAGAATATAAAGTTCAAATGTAATGACAACATTGTCTTTTAAAGGTTTGCCTGGTGGTGTGATAGAGATTGCCCGACAGTTACTTGTACAGTTCTAACATATATCCAGTCTACAGGTATACTGTTTTGTCATACTACCAAATTGACACCACAATTACTACCCATATTTTCTAGAAACACTTACTATTCAAGCTAATTCAGTTGTAAGTTTGATATTTTAGATGTATATATAATTAGACACATTGATAAAACTTTGACAGTGCAGTTTGAAAAATTGAAATTTGACCACAACTGAAAGTTGCAGATAGTAGTTTCTTGACTATGTGACTCAGTTACAATTATCCCGATCATTCTACATGGTTAGATATTGTTGCTATTCTCTTACCTGAAGGTTAGAGGATATATCCTCTCAGTGGAAGGCTAGTAGGTATATCCTCTCACTGAAAGGCTAGAGGATATATCCTCTAACTGAAAGGCTAGAGTATATATATTATTCTCTTACTGTAATGCTAGATGATATATCCTCTCACTGAAAGGCTAGATGATATATCCTCTCACTGAAAGGCTAGATGATATATCCTCTCACTGAACGGCTAGAGTATACATCCTCTTACTGAAAGGCTAGATGATATATTCTCTCACTGGAAGGCTAGAGTATATATTCTCTTACTCGAAGGTTAGATGATATATCCTCTCACTGAAAGGCCAGAGGATATACATGTATCCTCTCACTGAAAGGCTAGAGTATAAATTCTCTTACTGTAATGCTAGCTGATATATTCTCTCACTGAAAGGCTAGATTATATATCTTCTCACTAAAAGGCTAGATGATATATCCTCTCACTAAAAGACTTCAGGATATATCCTGTTACTGAGAAGGCGAAATGATATATCGTCTCACTGAAAGGCTAGAAGATGTATTCTTTCACTGAAAGGCTATATGATATAGCCTATCACTGGAAGGCTAGAGGATATGTCCTCTCACTGGAAGGCCAAATGATATATCTTCTCACTGGAAGGCTAGAGGTCATGAATCGAGTGAGGAAATAGGTTAGATGGCCCACAAAGACGCCTCTACAATCACTACCTTCGTACCTTCCACGTCTTATCTACCCTACCTTCAAAGTTAAAAGGCCTATTTTTCAAGGCCTACCTCGATACCTTCCAATGCCTACCTCTTTCCAAGGCCTACCTCCTTACCTTTCAAGGTCTACCTAACTGCCTTTCAAAGCCAACCTCTATACCTTCCAAGGCCTACCTCCTTACCTTCTATGGTCTAACCCTATGCCTTCCAAGGCCAACCTCTATGCCTTCCGATCTCCCCACTATTCAAGGCCTACCTCCCTACTGTCGAAGGCCTAACTACCTACCTTCTAAGGCCCACCTCCTTGACTTCCAAGGCCTACCTTCCTACTTTCTAAGACCTACCTCTATGTCTTCCAAGACTTAGACCCTGCTTTTCAAGGCCTACCTCTTTGCATTCCAAGGCCTGCCTCCCTACCTTGCAAGGCCTACCTCTATACCTTCCATGGTCTATCTCACTACTTTCCAAGGCCTACCTCTATGCCTTCCAAGGCCTACCCCCTACTTTTCAAGGCCTACGTCCCTGCCTTCCAAGGCCTACCTCTTTGCATTCCAAGGCCTATCTCTATACCTTTCAAGGCCTTTTCCCCCTACTTTTCAAGGCCTACCTTCCTATTTTCCAAGGCATGCCTCCCTTATACATTCTAACGCCTACCTGTATGTCTTCCAAGGTCTACCTCTCTACTTTACAAGGCCTACCCCTATACCTTCCAAGGCCTACCTCCCTACCTTCCAAGCCTTGGAATATTGGTGAGAAGTCGTCAGGCTTGTAACGGATGGCTTCACCACATTTTACGACATGCAGGGAAAGAAGGAGAAACACCAGGGAAACAATTCTTTACATTGATGTAACTATAGTATGAAGTGACAACAGTTGGATAGTTGTCCCTACATCATTGGTTAGGATTTTTAATTGCATAATGCAAACTGTTGATTTGATAAAAAGAAGCGTTTATGTCCCTCATTCCAATGCTGGAGCTGAAAAGCTTGACATACCAACCAGAACGCTTGAATGCAGTTCATACAGTCAGGTGTTAATTAAGTTATACCCCCTGACAGTATGAACTGCATTCAAGCGTTCTGGTAGGTATGTCAAGCTTTCCAGCTCAAGCATTGGACATAAACGCTTCTTTTTATCAAATCAACAATTTGCATTATAGCCAATCAGCAAGACGAATAGAGGAAAGCCGCATGTCTATTGGTTCTTGCTCTGTATGCAATTCTAATAACTCATGCCCAAATATGGTAACACACTGCTATTAGTACATTTTCTGTCAGTCAAAAAGCTCAAATAGAACCATTCTAAAAGCCTGAATCACAAAAATGGAAAAAGGCCGGGGGGGGGGTATTTGCCCACTCTACCTTTATGCTACATTTCATGTCATTTGGCCCAAAAATGAAAAAAAAATCAATTTAAAGAATTGCCAAAAGGAGGAGGAGAAGGAAAATTAGGAAAAACAATATGTCTTCACCACACATAGTGTGTGGTGAAGCCATAAATAGACATCAGAAACTTGTATACTGAAAAAAGGAACTCCGAAAGCTATCCCAGACCAGAGCAGGGAAACATGGTTTTATCGACCTGCAAACCATCATTTTAATCTGCGGTCTCCTTATACCTAAAGAAACTAATGGTACATTGAAATTTGATGGCCTGACCCTTGACCAACGAGTAAGGGACCGTTCATTCTACAACAAAGCAGGGTCTGGCCCTGCATGTTTTACACACATTTTTCTGCGTAGACGACGCAGCTTTTTTTCTGCATAGACGATGTATATATTTCTGCGTAGACGATGCAGTTTTTTTCTGAATCGATGACGTATGTCATTTCTGTGTAGACGACGCAGCGTTTTCTGTATAGATTTTTTCTGTGTTCATGACGCAGCTTTTTTGTGTCAACAACGCAGGTAATTGCGAAGACGACACAGCTTGACCTAAACATCATCAGTAAACATTATGTCAATAAAACGTTATATTATGGAAAGTGTGGACCTTTTAATTGTGTAGCAAATAACTCATAAACATGATATCATAAACATGACCTTTTACTTGCATAGTACATAACTCATATCATAAACATGACATCATGTGAAATGACAAGACAGGTCTAGAAGACTCGAATATATTCTGTTTAACCCTAAACAGTACACCTGGGGTCCGCGCGGACCCCAGCACTATATATTCTGTAGTATCTTTTTTGTTTCGAAAGATTTTTTTCTGAAATTTTAGGTAATTGTCACCCACAAAGTTGTCTCTCAATAGAGTCGATTCCGCGTCACCGAGTGGGTTTTTTCTCCATGTTTCTAATACGTTTGAATTATTTAGAAGAAAAGAATACCCTAGTAACAAAAGTTCTAAATTTTTCAAAAATTTGAAAATGAAAATTTGAATATATTTGAATTCATTTATATATTTCTGAAACATTTTGAAAGTGACTGTACAAAGATCTCTTTATTTAGAATAAATTTGAACAACCCATTTGTTTCTTTCACTATTCGAAATATTTAGAACTATTTCAAACAAATGAAAAATGGTAGATGTGGGTAATTGCCCCCATAAAAGTAGGTGCTAATCCTACTCTTCTGTATTCTTCTGTATATTTTTAGGTTTCACTGCTGGACACTGGTGGCTCTTTTGTTGTAAGGCATCAATGCCTGACACCCAGGCAGTTTACCCTGTACTTCACAGGGATGTGTGAATTACTTCCTTCCCATCCCACTGACCTATTTACAAAATGTTAGAAATAATTCGAAATAATGGTAAAAAATAGTAGAGTGCTGTTAGAAATATTTAGAAACTATTGGAAATGTCATATTCCACATCAGGAATATTTCAAACGTTTTAGAAAACCAGGGAATTATTTAGAATATTGACAAGATGTTCAAAATATTTACAAATTATGAAATTTCTTAGACAAACAATTACAAAGAATTCAAAACATTTCTAAATAATGACAATAACAACCCACTCGGTGACGCGGAATGGACTCTACAGTGCAGAAAACTCCGTTTCTACCATTTATAAAAAAAATTATATCTGATTTTCTTTTGGGGTCCGCGCGGACCCCAGCCGGCTTTCGATCATAATGGATACATTGGCGTTCTTATACATTACCTTATTTCCGTTTTTATATATTTTTATGCACTCATCTTATGTCTACCAAGTTTTCAGAGAATGGTGTAGTAATAGAATTAAATTTTAATAAATTTGGTGTAATTATGACGTCATATGACGTCAGACCTAATAACATAGTCCGCCATATTGGATTTTGACCAATGATGTCATCAAATTAGCATATTCTATGCATATTAAATGATTTAACTTATATCTAATTATGTAAGATGTTATTAATGTTGGAAAAGAAGTGTAATTCAATATAAAACTCAGAAAATTTTTATGTTTAAACCAAAATTACTTCTATTTTCAAAAATAGAAACCCGTTGCCATGGCAACACAAAAAAACATCAGCTTACTAGTATCAAACTAATGTGAACTTTTTTCCAGAGACATTTTAGGAAAGGTCTCCAAATTTGATACTTCTAGCGCAAGCCGTTTAGCCGCTATCTGAGATCAAAGTTGGGCCTCAAAAGCCCCTTCAGTCTGAAATGGGTTTAAAAATCGGGTATTTCTTCTTGTTTTCTTTTCTTCACCAAAAAATAGAAAAAGTTCAAAATGTATGATATTTGTTTGCAATGTGGACACAGAGGTTCCCACATCAGTTTGCAAAACAATTGAGCTGGTAGCATGTTGATAATTTCTAAAAATTAGCAAAAAACTGCTCTGGGGTCCGCGCGGACCCCAGGTGTACGGATTAATCAGTCCGGGAAGGTGTACTGTTGAGGGTTAAATGTATAAGATACTTTAATGAGATGTTAAATATATAGTGGCTCATTCATTCAAAATCCGATGCGATGGCATTTCACGTACCGTTAACATCATGATAATTATGAAGAAAAAAACTTATCAAAAATGCAAATGAGCTTGGTAATTAAAAATAGGCATTTTGTCTTTCCTACCATTATAAGCCGGGCTGTCGGATGATCGAACATTGCTTCTCTAAATGCCAGGTTGCACCTACCGCGAATGTCAACTTGCAGTGCCAGGTCAACCGCACGGAGCGCTGATACCAAAAATTCTAGCTGCTATCATGATTTGACTCAGTAAACTTTGTTTACAGAGAGAGTCGTCACAGAGAGTCAAATGGAAAGTCAATATGTAAAATATACGTCAACGACATCGCTACAAGGGGGGCCATTGTACAGAGTGATATAACAGCGCGTGTGGGGGAGGGGGACTTTTTGACGGCTTATTTGCTCTCTTGACTCATGGCGTCGCTACTTAAGCAGGTCTGTGTTTGCCCTGTAAACAAAGCGGGTGACAGACGTTTGCGTGCAAGGGAAGTCAAATATAGCAAACGCTGTTCACTTTGAATGTTGTAAAACCGATTTACATCATTTCAAGAACGTGTTTGAAGTCAATTCGCGTACATGTATAATGCTTTGGTATCCACTGGGAGCAATTCCTAAACTAAGAAAGACCGTCTGTAATGAATGTACATATACTCACGTTTGACCCCGCTGGAGAGCCAGGTTGTCCAGCATCATGAGGCTGGGTTGTCTCGGTAGGTGCCGGCCGGTAGGGCTGGACTTCCAGGGGATAGACTTGCCCAGACACGATGACCTGATGGTTGGTTCTGGACACGACGTTGTTTGTAGCTGTGGAAAGGGTGAACACATTTTGTCACCCACCATTACAAATTTGACACAACTTTGAAAAAACGATCACTGGTTTTGTAAACAAATTGGACTTCCCTAGATTATCCGTTTACAATACATGGAATTTTCAATGGACCAAAATCACTAAAACCGGGTAAGGCATGTGGCATAGATTCTATCTCAAACGAAATGCTAAAACTAGGGGCAGAACAGTTATGTAAACCACTGGTAACTCTGTGAAACACAATTCTTTCCAACGGCACTTTTCCATTCAACTGGAATACGAGCAATCTTTAAATCAGGTAGCAAGTCCAATGTGGATAATTACCGAGGTATAGCGATCTCAAGTTGTCCGTCAAAACTGTTCACACTCCTTTTAAACAATAGACTACAGAACTTTGGGAACTTAACTGCCTGCTAGCTGACACGCAATTTGGTTTCAGAAAAAGATGCCGAACCTCTGACAATGTTTTTATTCTTAAAGCTTTAATTGAAAAATATCTACAAAAAAAGAAGGGGAAACTATATGTTTGCTTTGTCGATATGAAGAAGGCATTTGACCTCGTGTGGCGGGATAGTCTATTTTATACATTATCAAAATATGGTGTCTGTGGTCAATTCTTCAAAGTATTACAATCCATGTACCGCGATGTTAACTACTATAGTTAGACTTCAACATGGTTTAGCTGTCCATTTGCCTCGACATGTGGAGTAAGACAAGGTTGCAATCTCAGCCCATTGTTATTGAATCTTTTTATCAATGACCTACCACAATGTTTTGATTGTAATGAATGTGACGCTGCTTCTTTAAGTTACAAAGGGCTTAACTGCCTGTGTTGGGCAGATGACCTTGCTCTAATATCTTTGTCTGAAAAGGGGCTTCAGAACTGTATTAATAATTTAGAAGCGTATTGTAACAACTGGAAATTGAGTGTGGATGTATCCAAAACGAAAGTGCTAGTTTTTAAAAAAGGCCCCACTAACAAATCATCTAACAAATTTCATATATACGGTAAAGAAATAGAAGTAACTGACAGCTATAATTATCTTGGTGTACCACTGACGTCTTCGGGAAAATTTAAAACAGCTAGAAAATTTTTAAAAACAAAAGCTATGAGAGCACTTTGCAAGCTTAAATCATTTCTATTCTATGGAAAAAAATATCCAAATTCATTTAGGCAAAAGCTTATTCGCGACGAATTGGGAACATTATTCCTTTCCATTCATGACGAAAAGAGAACCCCTTACTAAAAGAGCGTTCTTTGAAAGGCCTTATCTTCCGCCAAATAAATGGGGGGCAGAAAAAATCAAGTGTATTGATGACATCCCTTTAAACCAGAAGAGTGAAAAATTCTCGCGTTTATTACAGAAAGCCCGTCGGGCTAAGGGCGTCAAATTGCTACTAACACAGAAGGAAACACAGGGGAAAACGGTCCGAGACCATAATAGGACTATGAAACACTTATGGCCTATGAAATTCATAACGAAGGGATCATTGGAAGATATTGATTATATAAATGAGCACCCTGTTTCCATAATTAGTGGTTAATTGCTTCAATGCCACAATGGTAACTGCGGGGAATTTAATACTTCAGTGAAAGTGAACACCATTTAACATAATTTATTCCAGTCATGACCTGATTTGCATGATTTATGAGGAGATGTTACAATAGCGTCCTTTCCTTAACCCTAAACAGTACACCTGGGGTCCGCGCGGACCCCAGCACTATATATTCTGTAATATCTTTTTTGTTTCTAAAGATTTTTTTCTGAAATTTTAGGTAATTGTCACCCACAAAGTTGTCTCTTAATACAGTGCAGAAAACTCCGTTTCTACCATTTAGAAAAAAATTATATCTGATTTTCTTGTGGGGTCCGCGCGGACCCAGCCGGCTTTCGATCATAATGGATACACTGGCGTTCTTATACATTACCTTATTTCCGTTTTTATATGTTTTTATGCATTCATCGTATGTCTACCAAGTTTTCAGAGAATGGTGTAGTAATAGAATTAAATTTTAATAACTTTGGTGTAATTATTACGTCATATGACGTCAGAGCTAATAATATAGTCCGCCATATTGGATTTTGACCAATGACGTAATCAAATTAGCATATTCTATGCATATTAAATGATTTAACTTATATTTAATTATGTAAGATGTTATTAATGTTGGAAAAGAAGTGTAATTTTATATAAAACTCAGAAAATTTTTATGTTTAAACCAAAATTACTTCTA
>NW_017804487.1:682195-691463 GCF_001625305.1 Branchiostoma belcheri
AAGAAGAGTGAAAAATTCTCGCGTTTATTACAGAAAGCCCGTCGGGCTAAGGGCGTCAAATTGCTACTAACACAGAAGGAAACACAGGGGAAAACGGTCCGAGACCATAATAGGACTATGAAACACTTATGGCCTATGAAATTCATAACGAAGGGATCATTGGAAGATATTGATTATATAAATGAGCACCCTGTTTCCATAATTAGTGGTTAATTGCTTCAATGCCACAATGGTATCTGCGGGGAATTTAATACTTCAGTGAAAGTGAACACCATTTAACATAATTTATTCAAGTCATGACCTGATTTGCATGATTTATGAGGAGATGTTACAATAGCGTCCTTTCCTTAAATAAGGCTGCCATTGGGTGGAAATACAGCATGCAAATCTGTCTCTTATTTGCGAAATCAATGAGTGAAATGTATAATTCGTCCACCCGAAAGGGGTAACAGTATTTGGTGGAGGTATGAGGTATAAAAACAGTATTTGTCAGTCACCGCGGATGCAGTTGAAGTGTTACGCAAACATTACCGAATGGACCTGACAACTTGTTTATAGTTTCGCTGACATTATAGCCTCACAAGCAGGTTTCGGGGAGGGGGGCTGCATATGATACTGTTGCTTTATCTGTTATTTCATTTATCTGTTATAAGCTCCCCGTTGAAACAGATAAATGAAATAATGATTTTTAGCTATTTAGACATACGACTTCTAATGTTACCTTTAAGGTCTGAGATCAAGACTGGGTGTTGTGTTAGAAGACAAAGAGGCCTTAACTGTCTGTCTTCTTAATGAATAATAGTGAAAGTGAAAATAATCTCGAACCAGTGTACATGTAGCTCAGTTGGCTACGGCTTAACGGCCCAGCTCTTGTTACATTGTCGACGAGCTTCTGCCGTATTTGTTGATCCCCGAAATGTGGACCAATGTTAAGATCGACAAAGGGTCGCGCATATTTTTTGCCTGAAAATCTACAAACCTGTTTTGTAGGCTGACGCTATGAAAACATATGCGACACAAAAGACACATCCGCTTTCACCATAACGCCATGCATAGCAAAAGGTTTCGTGTGCGTTCTGGTGGAGTATACGTGGCACTTATTTACGAACTTAATAAAAGACATAGACATGCAAACACGCCACATAGAAGTTACATACTAAAAGGTGAGAATTCCCAAAGACAACCAAAACAAAGATAAAATGGACAGTTCTTTCACTGCAATTTACGTCAAAAAGGGAAGTGAAACTACATAAAATGGGGAAGTGAAACTAACGGTCGGCATTGTCTACCTACCTACCTACGGGCATAGTATTTCATCGCTCATTGCCCAAATGAATAAGCCGTGTCCCCCAACCGATTGATTAAAAAACACGTACCTTCTCCTTCCACAAACTGAATTTTTATCAGTCCAGGTTCCACCAACTCCAAGTGGTCCACGTCCCCACCCCCTGACTCCTTGGCGCTCTGAAAGTAGATCTGTAGCTTGTCTTTGAGGTTCTCCAACTCTTCTCCGCTGACGACAGGAAACCCACGGACAGAGACACTCTTGCTGGTGTCTTCTTCCATGTTTGTAGTCGAAGTTTCGCGACAGGTGTTGCTACCGGTCTTGCAGGTGTGGCCCCGCGAAACAGAAGAGACAGGACCAGGTACGACCTTTGCTTATATAGGCGTATACTAAAAAATTTCCCCCAATTGTGATGTCACTCTTGCTCCTATTGGTTGGATCTATGACCTAGGCAAGGTGATGGAAGGTCGGATCATTTTTGACCAATGGTGTACACTCTAGACTCTTTGTTCTCGTGGTTTCGGTCACGTGACCTGACATGTGTGAACTGGGGCTTCCCACCTCGTGGAAAGCCCCAGGGGACAAAAACAGGTGGGATTGCTGATCGAGACTACAATTTTCCTCTTACGAGACTTGTTCTGTACAGTTAGACTGCGACAGGTGGGACTGCTGATCGAGACTACAATTTTCCTCTTACGTGACTTGTTCTGTCCCGTTAGACTGCGACAGGTGGTACTGCTGATCGAGACTACAATTTTCCTTTCACGTGACTTGTTCTGTCCCGTTAGACTGCGACAGGTGGGACTGCTGATCGAGACTACAATTTTCCTTTCACGTGACTTGTTCTGTCCCGTTAGACTGCGACAGGTGGGATTGCTGATCGAGACTACAATTTTCCTTTCACGAGACTTGTTCTGTACAGTTAGACTGCGACAGGTGGGACTGCTGATCGAGACTACAATTTCCCTGTCACGTGACTTGTTCTGTCCCGTTAGACTGCGACAGGTGGGACTGCTGATCGAGACTACAATTTTCCTTTCACGTGACTTTAATTGTACCTTTACACACCACATCCGCAAAACATACTGCGCCTGTATGAAACCCGCCACGTGATATGCAGATCATTTCTGTACAACGTATCGTATATCTGATGTCGTGTTTGCGTTTATACGGATGACATCCCGTCAATAGTTTTCAAATGTTGTGTCTGAAAATATGTCTGATTATATGTTGACTAGAAAATTCTACTATAACAACAAGCTTAGATAACAGTTTTTTCTTGTGTGTGTGAGTGTGTGTGTGTGTGGGGGGGGTGTCTTATGAGAGTCTGTACACCAGGCCTATATATCAATATACAAGTATACTCGGTATAAAATGTCTACAATATCGTTCGCAAAAAGGACTACAGCGAATATGTCTTTTGTACAAGTGTATTTAACAAAAAGAAACAATACACAAGACATTGCACAGGAAAGTGTCCACAAAAATTCTCATACGTCGAATTATATTTCAAAAATAATTATGGTCTGACTTTTCCGTCAACCTAATGAAGGTGTGTTTTAGATTGTCTTGTACCTTACCCCCAAAACAAACAAAAAGTACTTTCAACACACTGCAACATTCTGTAATACCAATGGAGCTTTGAATGTCCTGTCCACAAAAAGGGCGATAAGGAGAATGTTGCTAACTATAGACCAGTGTCTCTATTATCTCTTATAGGCAAGGTTATGGAACGTTGATCTTTACAATGCTGTATTTCCTTTATTACGTTGGACCATTCACGATTTTCAACATGGTTTTACACCTGGCCGTTCCACCACCACTCAGCGTTTGGAAACATACCACAAAGTTGGCTCCATACTACATAGAGGGAGGCAAGTTGACATGTATGTTATTTCTTGACTTTGCCAAAGCATTTGATTCCGTTTCTCATACCCTTTTGACCCACAAGCTACAAACATGTGGCTTTGGCGGAAATCTTCTTGCCTAGTTTAATTTAACCTAACTCTGACTAACCGTCGTCAGCGTGTGGTGGTGAAGGGTTACCACGCAGAACGGCTCCGTCACGTCTGGTTTTCCGCAGGGCTAAATTCTTGGGCCTTTTTTTATTTCTTTTGTACATAAATGATTTACCTTGTATAATGGAACATTCATCTGTTGCTCTCTTTGCGGACGACTCTAAATGTTTTTTTTTCATTGAAATAAATATATAATAAAACAGCATTATTAGGTTGACACAAAAGTAAGACAGTCACTATTTTTGGAATATAATATGACTCATAAGAAGTTTGTTATGGGATAACAGTTTTCTATGCATTATCTTACATTTTCCAGTCATTGAGCAGTCCAACAATCTAGTCACCCAGTTCTTTACATGATAGAAAAGTGTGTATATGTGAACATGATAACTTTGTGTGAGTTTGTATGTGTGTGTGTGTGTGTGTGTGTGTGTAAACATGATAACTTTAGAATGCTTGATTGGATTTTATTTCTTCATACTTTGTATTGGGTGGGTCTTTATATGCCTCAGAAATTCAGGGGCCCCTGCTGAATTATTATGGCACTGCAGCTCTCCTTTTCATATCTCTTGATTGGGTCACGAATTTCGAATGTAATGTAGCTCCTGCGCTTGGAAAGAAGATATGTTATTTTGGGCCCACTAGCAGCTTTCCTGGAACTGCAGGGGCCCAATTATAAAACAAGACGAATTAAGACAATAACTCTGTCTAGAGCACCCAGTATTTTGTTAATTTTTTTATTCACTGCACACGTCAAACAAATGCTAAAAGCTAATCATAAAACTCCTAAAATATAAATGTTTCACACTATATCATTGATAACAATGGGCCATGCAGTGGTGTTAAGTTGCCAATGCATGATGGGTAATTTTGCAAATGGCTGTGTCATATCCTGTCGAAGTTCAACAGTGTAACGACTGACGATGGCAAATTCATAAAGCATGAATTGTAAATATTGTAGATGTTTGTAGTAGTTTTACATTTAATTCATATTCTTAGCCAGATACAATTTAAAGTTGACACTAAATGTTTAACTGCAATAGAAATAGAAATACAAAGGTGAAAGGCTTTAATGTTAAAATTATAAACGTTTCGCATACATATTTTCAATGATAAAAATCGTGTATGACTAGGGATGATGGCATGGGCACCTTTATTTATTTGTTTCTTTTTGAGGGGGGGCAAATTCTTTAAATATTTTGAAAAAACAGCCAAAAAATAATAGTAGTATTCCAGAAGTGTCATTCAAAAGAGTAACGTTGTAAGACATACGGAATTTGGACCTTTTTGTAAGAGTGTTGCAAGGCAAGATTAATACTCGGTATGTTTTCTTCCTTATTGCTGTTGACTTCATATTAAAGAATGAATATATATAACTTCTTCTTGTAGTAATAATAATGTCAAAATACTTGACAATGTATTGGCGTTATTTTCCCTTGTTACAGAAAGATAATCTGTTTAAACGTATTTCACATTATCATGCCATTAACGTGCCACGCCAGTGGAATAGATTTTCAGATATTATAATGTAATATTTTGCTAAATAAACATCCGAAAATGGTTGATCTAAATATATCTTGAATCAGCAAGGCACGATTTTTGTGGAAATTGTTAATTGCCACACGCAATCCTATATATAATCTTAGATTGTACTGTAGTAAGCAACTACCCAAAATCTAAACCATTAAGCCATGTGTGATGATTGTAAAGATAGCATTAGTTTGTATTTTTTTTTCGCAGAAACTCATTTGATGAATGTAATGAGATATTCAGGATACGCCTGTGTGTCATAGAATATGACGATGACCTGTGGGTTTGCTGGGTTATCGCACACACTATCGTACGTAATATGTGGCTTGCTCGGGTCTTTTGCTGGTGGTACGATGATGTTTCTTTGCCCTTGGCACATCTCTCCTGACAGAACACGCGCCATGTAAATGTACCTGTGGCCATAACCGTCTGGTTGCGCATACTGGTCAGCTGCGGAGAGACTGGCTATCGTTGCAAAGTATGCGCCATTTCCAATGAGACTTCCTGGAAGAGGACATATAAAATAAGTATAATGTAAAATTAACCGTCAAATTAACCGTCACTTTTAAGGTTTTTTTTTGTGCATCTGCCGGCACATGCTGGAATGAATTGAATCAATGAAACAATTATAGTCGATTTTGTATGAGTACGCAGTTTAAAAACTCAAAAGACAAAAAAAGTGATGTAACAGAGTGGAGAGATTGATTATATGATATATGCACACATACCGACGTTGCGGCCGCTGTAGCTGCGGTTGAAGCCTGTCAGGTTGATGCTTGGTACAGGGGCAGCAGGAGTACCGTGGTACAGGATCCGCTCAACAGGCTGAGCACTCTTTGCGTTGTCCAGTTCCATCTTCCTCTTTCTGACCATGTACTGGTGCCACAGGGGGACATTTTGTATGCGCTGTATCTGAAGGAAAGCAGATCACCAAAGTCAATAAAACGTACAAGATATGACCGTTCAAAGGCAGATTTGTTCATGCAGCATACGGTCTCTGCAAGTAAAAAATCATTTTGTATAGGAGAATTATGTAACATTTTGCACAAAAATCTAAAATTTTGATTACAAAAATCTGAACGTGATTCTAGTTCTGCATCTGTATAGCCAGTATAAACGCTCTTCGACGTAACACACCAGCTTCGCAGGCACGCGGCAGCTAGCTTTATCACACCGAAAGAACAACTTGATTGAGAGTTACTCTCAATTATTACGTTCGACGCTATAACAGCACAAACTACTAGAATGTAAAAAAAAATGACAGTTCCCAGCGTCAAATTTTGGCACCTCCACCCTCTGAATGACACTTTTTTGCAATAGAGTGTGATTGATTCAACTTAATTCGCCAAAACGTTTACCACAAATGTACGATTTGTATTATGCACAGGTTGCTTAATGCAGCTTTAAGTAGAAAGCAGATAGCTACTAGCTTTAAGTTAGGGCATTTAAAAGATAAATATAGAACTGCCTATACCTTCAGCACCCGGGCTGTCGTTACGGCATAATACCCTCCCGAAGCTGTGGCGACACTCTGCATGAATTGGTCGTGGACTTTCTTGTACTCGTCTGTTGTCGGTTGCAGGTCGACCTCTTTGTACTGGTCGTCGTCCGCCATACCGGTCCAGGTCTTTGGTAACTTTATGTTCCCTAATTAAACATATCATTGACAAACAGAAAGCATTAGTCTCACCAAGATGAGATTTTCAAGATTTTTTCAAGACTATTCATTTGGTTTCAATGAATTCACGTATTCTGAGAATAGACTTTGTGTATTTTTGCAGATCACCAAACTGCTTGCATATATCATGGGTATGAACATCACGGATATAGACAATGCAAGGATCAGTACATGTTATTATTTCAATTCCATGACAATAAGACCGTATAGAGGTACTTAACTAGGTATTTTGCACAACAAGATTTACCTTCTTTTTCCACCTCATGTCGAACAACTTCAGTTGCACCTGCTGCAACATCTCCAACAACCGTTTCCCTCATGGTTGGAAAGTCAATGTGCAGGTCTTCGCCCTCGAATTCAAAATCAACGCCTGTCTTCTTAGCCGCGTGGGCCTCCTCTATCATGTAGTTGACTTTGGCGTCGTAAGGCTGCTTCT
This sequence comes from Branchiostoma belcheri, assembly GCF_001625305.1. Classification (NCBI taxonomy): domain Eukaryota; kingdom Metazoa; phylum Chordata; class Leptocardii; order Amphioxiformes; family Branchiostomatidae; genus Branchiostoma; species Branchiostoma belcheri. Next base: position 689,143 of record NW_017804487.1, read on the forward strand.
CTTCTTTGTCGTCAACGTAGTACCACTGCACGGTCTTCAGGAGAAGTTCCGCCTTCTCTCTGAGATGCTTTTCTTCTTTGGTCTTCATCTCGACATCCCGTTGGAACTCGTTGATTTTGTGGGAGGCCATCATGACATCTATCTCTCTACCTTGCAGGCGGATGTTGCTTCTTGTAAAAGTGGCCAAGCAGTCGTGGCGAAGTGCCAGAGAACTGACATGCTGCTTTTGCTCCTCTGTTAGCTTGAACTTTGAGGGGATGGTCTCGTCTTTGGATGTTTCGTCTATCGTCTTGTTGATCATTCCCTTCGCTCGTGAGATGTTGTCAAGATTGTCGGAGTAGATGACGAAGACGATGACGTTATCTGGTGACGGGATGGGTTGAATGTCGGGCTTACTAGGCTGACCTCCGGTTAAATAGCTCAACCCGGCAGCTGCCATTCTACCGATGCTGCCTGTTGTATCAATTGATAGAACGTTATGGGTACTTGAACATATGAAAAAATTATACAATGGACATACAATTTGTGGCGCATAACCTTTGTCTACAGACGGCTTTGGGGCTACAATTGTGCATAAGGAGTCTCAAAGAAACCAAAACAAGGAGAGATTATTGTCGTTGCTTTACTTAAAGCAAGCCACAGGTTGTGTGTCTAGTCTCAGCAGATTTCAAGGTAGGAATAACTGACATCATCCAGGAGGCAAGTGACATCATTCAAAATTAAACATCATTTTGTTAAGCAGTTCATAAGGACACAGATACTAGTATACACTATTACCCCTCCCGTCCTCGACAGTGATGACAACGTAATATTTACGTTCTGGAGAAGAGGTCCAAGTTCTAAAACATCTCATATCTGAAGAAGAGAACAGAATTTTTTTTTACTACAGATATGTGATATTTTAGATTATGAGAACATACCCAAGAATCCGGACGATTTTGTTGGCATTTTAGGCACAGGTTGCCCAACCCTTTTCCGCATTTCTTCGTGGAAAGCACGCACCATCTCTTGTTGGAATATGGTAACGCGAACTTCGTTCAGCTTTGTTGGCTTGTACCGTAGGACAAAGTCTTGTAGAGCATCGAGCATGGTAGCTGCCGTACGTGCGACACTTTCTTGCAGGACGCCTTCGAAGGAAAAAAGAAAGCAAAGCATGTTTAATGAATGTCTGTTTCGCCCTAATGGATAGCACACATCAAGCAAAAATGGATAATATTATAAATTATAATTATGAATACTATTTGATATTAGCCGATTTTATCACAGTCATATTGATTTCCTACCTGTTCCCAAAGCAGGAAATGCGATTGAATTGAACCCTAGGTCCTCTGCAGTCCGCAGACAGTTGATGATCACGTTTCTCCAGTCTGTAGCTGGTGCAGCTGCGTGGATGATCTTCTTACATTTCAGCTTGCCCGCTCCTGTGACTGCAATGCCGCCTTTCATACCACCGCTAGCAGCTAATGCAGCATAAAAAGATAGATTTGCATATGTCCACAAGGTCGTGTTGTTACCAATATCAGATTGACCACGTGCACGCCATTTTGACATATTTTGTCCACATTCATGCCAGCTCCTATATCTCTGAAATACAATTATTAGCACATTGTGTACTGTGATACAATAGATTTGGGTGCTTTTTAAAATCAAATCAAAACAGATTAGATGAGTCCAATGAATGGCAGGTGAGAAAGTAACACTGCTAAATGATTTAACAGTTTGTATATTTCACATCACGCTGAAGTCAATTTGATTACATTTAAAAAATTCTAGCATCTGAAATGTATAATAGTACGATGCCTACCGATGCGTGTGCATTCACGTGCAATTGTAGGTCCACCAGCTTTACATATTGCATTGGAAACAGCACCTGAAACAATAATATCAAAAGATACAAAGGGGTATCAACAAAAACCAATTACTTTAGTAGCACTATTTTTAATTTGCATTTTGGTGACTAGAAGTATTCAAATTGAATATACACGATAACATGTTAAAATACTACGAACCTCGAGTCAGGTCTAGCTGTTCATTTGAGCTGTTGACGATGCAGTCTGTGGTCTCCATGGTGAGATCTCCTTTGCGGACGTTCAGCGTTAGGTCACCGACGAACATCTGCAGTTCTCCGCGCACAGGGTTGGACACGGCGGAAAACAGAGAACGCACTGAGAAGATGGAGTACAATTACTATGAGCATTTTGTCATCATAGTTACAGTGTAGCACTTGGGTAGTAGTGGTGTTCACAATGTATGATATATATTGTAAATATGATTGAATTTACCGAGAATTCCATTACTACAAGGACAGATTGAAATGCCTC
>NW_017804487.1:691483-731939 GCF_001625305.1 Branchiostoma belcheri
GAGGGGGGAGACAGACAGAGAGAGAGAGAGACAGAGATTGAGAGAGTGTGTGAGAGAGAGGGGGGAAGAGATGGAGTGGAAGAGATGCAATGTATATATGCTGCCCTTTTTGCGCCATAATCGGGAGCTCAAGAATAGACTCAAGAGATACTCCATGTTTTCCCTATTGTGTTCATATTGAATCGGGTGCGATTTGAACATGTTATAAATGTTTAAAACAGCATGCATCAACTCCCCGTCTCGAGAAAAGAAAGAAAAACAAAACTTACCCGCGGAGGTAGCGCCGCCAGGTTGATACGGTGTCGTAGAGTCAGGTGAGTCGGTAGGGCCAGCCGCTTGGCGTCCTCCACCTTTCTTAGCGCCTCGCCGACTACGTCCACGTCCAGCTCCGCCGACAGTGTGTGGAGCCGCTGCACCAGAAGTAGGAGCAGATTGTGGTGCACCCGAAGTGTGCATAGCCTTGTACTTCGACATAACCTCATTGAATGCCTGTGATTAAAAAAACATGTCACATCACCTGCACAACAGAAATGTCTAGCGTAATCAAGAACATGATTTCCATACTGCCATAAGCTTCATCTAACGATGTTACCTAAAACCACGCATTTATAAAGTCCTAATAAGTACCTACAATGCATGTTGCTACATGTAGCTGATTTGTCAGAATGTACCCTAGTTATCGGCTACGTTTCTAGAAAGGAGTCAAAATCACAGAATATGAAAGACATACCGGGATAGATTTGGGGTCTCCCTCCCAAACAATGAAGCGAATTTCACGAAGTGAGCCAGAGGGATGCTTTCTGCAGTAGTTCACCGCCTCGTCAAACATGGCCTCTGCCACCACGTCATGCGGGAAGCGGAGTCCTCCGGTACCCATCGCAGGAATCGCGATGGAACTGTAGTTACCCTTCTCAGCTTGCTGGAGGCACTGACGCACGATCTTGCGAAGAACCTGGAAAATGTGTGTTTATCATATATATTAAAGCTCATCTCTTTAGATGGTCATGAGAGGCTGGCCACTCAAAAGCTAAAATGTCAGCAAACACATACATGGAATTTATCAGCTATGCATTAACTGACATACGTATACCGTTGCCTGCATTAGGGTTTTTTTAACGAGTGCACCACAAACCTTTTCAGAGTTCCCTTGCCCACCGTCCCAGCTGCACAGGACACAGTGGATCACCTGCTTACACGACAGATCTGCGGAATCAGTGACGAGAATCTGACCATCAGGCAGAGATGTGATCCTCGCTCTCTGCTTGGCTCGGTTGACCAGGGCTTGCAGGTTGGTGCCGGCTAGCTGAAGGATGGCTCTAGACACTGCGCCGGTGTTCAGATCCAGGTTGCCAGCCGTAGTGTTCACCAAAACGTCGACCTAGACAGAGACATCTTTGAACAACTGTAGGCAAAGCTAGATGAACAATGATGATAAAGACAATCTTTAAAGATACAGTACATGTACGTCTGGAGTAGTGTAAACTAATCATCAAAGCTGTCTCTGTTCACTGTTTCCTGTTTCTAACAAGACAAATCGCACAAAGTTCATTCGCAGAGAAAGGATGGTAGACATCATGTACTTACATTTTGACTTGCAATGTTGGCTTGAATGGCAATGATTGCCTTTCCTTCTGTCGTACGAAAACCAACATCAGCTACAGGATCCCTGGTCTGTCTGGGAAATACAAGCGGTGTTGTTGTAGATGGACCACCCGGTTGAGACCCACGCCCACGTCGATTTTTTCTGGGCTGCTTTCTTGTAGTTGCTTGACCAACTTGTCGGTCACTCTTCTTGACTCTGTCGTCGCCAAACGCTGCTACCAGCGCATCAACGAAGGCGCCCGCCGTCTGGTCGTCGATGTTGACGAACTCTATCACTTCTAGAGTTGTATCTGGATTGTCGTCCAAGTATTCAACCGTCGTCGCCACAATCGTTTCAGCACACTTTTTGAGTGGGTATCCATAGATTCCAGAGCTGATCGCAGGAATGGCGATTGATCGATAGTTGTTTTTAGCCGCTTCGTCAAGGCTGCCGTCGACTGCATCGGCAAGGTCATCTTCCTCTCCGTTACCCCCGCCTTGCCAAATCGGCCCAACCGCATGCAGAATCTGTTGACAAGTGTTTATACGCCCAGGTGGTGAGGCCACTACTTGCCCAGGAATCAGCGTGCCGTTCGCTCGAATGTAGTTGTTACAAAATTGTTGAATTATGTCGCCACCGGCGTCAACTATCGCCTTTGCGAGCCCTCCGGTATGTTCCAGCCTTGCATTCGCGGCATTGACAATGACGTCTGCCTTGTGTTTGGTGATGTCGTCCCCCCAGACGACAAGCTTCTTTCCGTCATCCAGATTGACTACAGCCTTCTCCATGGGTACCAAAGTTGGAGACGTCGGCATGAACTGTTTGGCAAACGTGTCTGGATCTGGTGCAGGAGTTTTGTTCATGGCATCCTGTATGTTTATGACGCACTTGCACTTCCTCTCCACATGCTGTAGTGTAGATCTGCCCGAATCTTCTCTGAAGTGCTTGGACATGCCGGGCTTTTTGATGGACATCTGGTCACTGATCACACTCTCGATGTAAGATTTCAGAATGGGGTCAGCTTTTTGAATGCCATCGCTGTTTCCTTTAATGCTCATTGTTGGACTTTCTTCACTTCCGTCAAAGAGGAGGGATACTTGGTGCGTCTCCAGCTGGACTTGCAGGTTGGCTGCCTGGTGCTCTTTTATAAAGCGGATTTTCCCGTCATCGACTTCTACTTGCTGCTCATAGATTGTCTTGACTCGAAGGTACGTCTCCACTCTATCCTTGATGTCTTTGACAAATGCAGAGGCACCGGTGAATAAGATTTTAGTTGCTCCTGAGTCTGCATTGCTCTCCACTGATATCTTCAACAAACCTTGAGCGCTTTGTTCCAGAGCTGTCTTTGTAGTCTTCCATTCCTCAGAACGTAGTACCGGGGTAGATTGGTGGGGGACATCAAGGCGTTGCTCTTGAAATGTGTTGTTTAGGATAGAGATTGCCTTCTTCACGTCACCGTCACTTAGGCCGTAGACTTGTACTTCACCTGCAGTAGTCGTAATCACGGCTACCACAGAAGCTCGCTTGTATTCACCGAGAAGGTGTTGCTTGGGTTCCTTTGCGTTGGCTAAGAAGGAGATCAAAGTAGGAGACAGCTTGACACGCTGTGAGATTACTCCTTGGACTGTTTCATACATGCTCATTTTCGTTTGTTGGATCTCGTCCAAAAGACCATGAAACTTGACCTTGCTTCCATTGGTGTCAAACGACATCTGCAGCTTGGGAAACTTGCTCGTCATCCTTTCTTTGAAGTTGGACATCGTTAAGAGTCTGACTTGTTCGGCCTTGAGTGTGCTGACAGTCTCGTCCACTTCTGACTGTTTCCTTTTGATGTCCCCTTCTATTTTCCTCTTCCCTTCCATGACGATTTGGTAATGCTTGGCCACGCTATCTTTAAGGCCGATGAAGGTGACCTTTCTGTCGCTTGTGCTGCGTACGCTGATCTTATCATCGTCCTTCAAGGTGTCATCATCAATGAGTTTACAGACCTGTGGCCAGGATGCTTGCATGACATCGGCGATCTCCTTTGTATCAAAGCGTGCCAGGAAATTCTTCAGTCCGTCCCTTGCGTTAGAAGCCCAGTTCTCGGCGATGCCCGCCAGATTCGGAGACTTCTTTGTCAGTGTTGGGGCGATCTCCATACATGATTGGTCACCTCCGACAGGCCAAGTGATGAATGAGTAGACCTCCTCCATTGCATCATCTAGAGCTTGCTTGAACTGCCCGTGCGTCATGACGAATGAAGCTATCAAATGAGTGACGTTAACGGTGATTGGAAGAGGCACCAGCTGTGGTGGTGTTTTTGCTTCGGTGACTGTTGCACCCAGGCAGGTGTAAAATGGTTCCACATTCACTTTCTTCTTCTGTATGGTGTGAGCTTGTTTCAAGACACGTTCAATCACTGAAAGAGGATAAACGTAGCTGAAATAAACCATGTGGCTCCTTTACAGATTTACTTTCCAACACAGATAAACCTATACGTTTTCACAAGAAATGTTTATCCCATTATAAAAAAAAATAATAATATGCCGATCGGTGCTCACCGTTGTGGTCGTCGAAGAGTACCAGGGCTGTGCCTTGGTCTTTGTCCAGTTCGACTTCTGCCACAGGACCGCCGCCGCTTCGCCTTGTATTCTCGAAGTAGTAATACAGGTTGTCTTTGGAGGCTTTCGGAGGGATTCCCGTCACTTGGATGCAGTTTGTGGCGCGCACTTTGTCGGCGGATATCGTCTGTTGTTCTAGTTCTCTTCCCTCACATCTCGCCAAGAGCGTGTCTAGAGCTGGAACCAATGAAGAAACGTGAGTTTTACCCAACACACATTGCACACAAACACACACACACACAAACACACAGAGAGAGAGAGAGAGTTAGAGAGAGAGAAAGAGAAGCAAATTTAGAAAATATTCCATAAGCATTTAAACATTTTATCATAACAGACAAACTTACTTGAAATCGGCTCGGTGAAAGATACCATGACAGTGCCAACATCTTTTCCGTAGAAAATCTCAGACGGTTCGTTCTGGCCCCTGCTCATTGCCTCGAGGAAGAGGAACAGGGTTTCTTCAGTGACCGTGTCAACGACGCCTTTCAGGAGGATCCGGGTCGGATCTACTGGCAATTCTGGCCGGGGCTTGACAGTCCGGACTTTCAGCTTCTTTCTTCCAACCTCATGTGGTGACTTCTGCATGACCCGTCCTGGGGCTTGAAACGAAATGAACATTAGTATACCAACCTAATCAGCATGAAGGCATTTTGTATCATATGCATTTTAACATTGAATTCATACTTCAGATGATATAGTGTTAGTTTGTAGTACCTTCCATGTCCTCGAAAGTGATGAGAAGGTGCCCCTTCTCGGTGTCCATGTCGAACTGGGAGATGTCACCACCACCGGATCGTTTTGTGTTCTCAAAGTAGTAACGAAGCACGTCTTGCATCTTCTCAAGTTCGTCTCCAGTTAGGCCTGTCACTTCGACCGCCACTGTCTTGTCCTCTTCCTCTGCTGACAAGGAGAAAAATCTAACTTGTAATGCAGTGTTTATGCAGACTTAAACTAATGTTTTCCAACATGCTGACGCTGAATTTGTTATGGTCGTATTTCTTTATAGCCTGGGTACCATCCTACTTGTATGCCGGGGCTCCCACACTGGCTTCCCTAACAAGTATTAGGGAAGCAAGTGTGGGAGCCCCGGCATACAAGTAGGATGGTACCCAGGATAATTTCTTTAGCATTTTATCCTTAAAATTGGTGGTGAATTGGTGGCAAAATAAGTATCCCATAATTATGATAGCTAGATCGTACCTTGATCATCTCGCATTGTCTCTTCGCCTTCCCGTGGCATATGAAGCCGCATTTGTTGAGGTGGGACCGGTCTTGGATTCTCATGGGCTTTTTTCAACTGTTCGCAGGCCATCTCAAATGAGGCTATTGGTATTGTTGCACCAAGGCAGGTGTAAAATGGCTCCACGGTCACTTTCGTCTTCTGTATTTTGTGATTCTTGTTCAAAACACGTTCAATCACTGAAAGAAAAAGAAAAGATTGAAACAAAATAAGCCACCTTAAAAAAGAGTAGCCCCTACACACATGACTTCGGCGTAATGTACATGTGTACACATCCTAGTTATAGTTCCAACCACATCAATGACTTACAAGTATGAACCATAGTTTCATAGTATAGTAAAAAAAAAAAAAATTGAGATAATGGCAATGTTAGTTTGTACTCACCAGTATGGTCATCAAAGGACACCAGGGCAGTGCCGCGGTCTTTGTCCAGCTGAACATCGGCCACAGAACCTCCCCCACTTCGTTTAGTATTGTCGAAGTAGTAACGGAGATTGTCTTCAGATGTTTTTGGAGGGATTTCAGTCACTTGGATGCAGTCCGTGACGTGCACTTTCTCAGCAGATATCGTCTGTTGTTCTAGTTCTCTTCCCTCACATCTCGCCAGGAGTGAGTCAAGGTCTGCAACCAATGAACAAAGGAATGTTAAGAGTTGCTTTGAAACTATTGTCTTTCTTAAAGCTGGTTGGCATACATGTGTGATGCAAATGTTCAAGATCTATTAACGCCATTCACAGCTTACCTGAAATCGGCTCTGTAAAAGTCACCATGACAGTCCCAGGGTCTTTTCCGCAGAACACCTCAAACGGTTCGTCTTGAAACTTGCTCATAGATTCAAGGTAGAGAAGCAAGGTTTCTTCCTCGACCTTGTCAACCAAACCTCTCAGTAGGATTCGAGTTGAATCTACTGGCAACTCTGGGCGAGGCTTGACTATTCGTACTTTCAGCTTCCTTTTCCCAACGTCATGGGTTGACTTCTGCACGACGCGTCCTGGAACTTGAAATGTAATAGAAATTTCAGTATGACACCATTTCTTCATTTGTTTGGTTTGCATGTATATCGAATGTTCTCCACTATTATCTTTTAATCAAAATTTGACTTCTATAAGAGACTCTGAAAGTAACAGAAATTAGACATGACCAAAACCAACGGGCACGGGCCATATACCAGCTCACACTCTTAGGTATGTATATTGTACCATACACGTGTACAAATATGTGTATGAATTTGTGACGTCAAATGGTGAAAACTATTTCTTTGTTACATATTTTGCCTGGCCCTTACCTCTTACCTCTTCCCTCGTGAGCTTAATGTAAAGGTCTGAGCCTGAATAAACAATAGTTCAAACAAAATAAGATACCTCTCTTGAATATCTAAAGGAAGTGATCAAAATTGAGAAGACGATTACCTTCCTTGTCTTTGAAGGTGATTAGAATGCGTTCCTTCTCGGAATCTATGTCAAACTGGGAGATGTCCCCACCACCGGACCGCTTTGTGTTCTCAAAGTAGAGACGAAGGACGTCCTTCCTCTCCTCGAACTCGTCTCCTGTTAAGCCTGTTACCTCGACTGCCACTGTCTTGTTCTGTTCATCTGCTGAGAAGAGGGACGTTTGAAATATTATATATCTTGTTTTTAGGATGTGAAGTCATGTTGTATGGTACATGTTGGGCAACACTACATTTTATCATTACTTTTCAAAATGATATGAATGGAGTCTGTGGTAGATAAGCAGAAGAATGAATAACGCAGCTATGATCGTCATGCATACAGTACCTGGATCATCTGTATTTTCCTCTTCGCTCTCCTGTGGCACACCAGGCCGATCCTCTTCATTTGGTTTCATGTACAGTTGACCTTCTTCAGTTTGGGGGACTGGAATTGGACTTTCGTGATCACCGATGATCCCTTCTTGCTCTTCCTCCACATCGACAGGAGACATCTCAGTAGAGTCGTGTTTCAGCAAGGTTTCTTCCTCTGTGTCCATTTCTTCTTGTTGATCCATCGGTGGCATGGTAGACTCTTCTCCCCCTTGAGGTGGCTCGGTTGCGGGCACGTGTTGACCGGGATATTGTCCATGGTCTAGCCATGGGTAAGGATAAGGCCATTGGTGTGGCGGCGGTGGCGGCATGTAAGAATGCATGGAAGGGTACGGGTACCCAGGATATCGGTAAACGTATGGATGTCTGGGGTGAAAGCCGGGAGGCTGTCGAGGTCCCGAAGCTTGTGGTGGGGGAAAGCGATATTGATAGACAGAATTTGGTGGTTGATTCTGACCTTGAGGTGCTAGGAACTGGTAAGGGGGCCCGGGGTAGAAAAATCCGGTTCCACTTGAGGGTGCTGCAGATGCTGATGAATGTTCTTGTGGTTGTGGACGGCCCTCGTTATCTGTGCCAGAAGGTTGCTTCTCTTTCGGTGTGGTCATGTGTCCCGGATATGTGGGCAGTTGTCCAGGTCCTGGAGCTTGTAGATGGGGATAAGGTCCATGAGAGGATGAGTTTGGATTGGGAACATCTGGTGGAGGTTGGGTCTGGTCTCCAAGTTGTGCCTGTGCTGTCGAGGCTGATGAATCTTCTTGTGGTTGAGAACGGTCCTCACTATCTGTGCCATGAGGTTTCTTCTCTTTCGACGTGGTCATGTATTCCGGATATGTTGGCATTTGTCCAGATCCTGAAGCTTGTTGACTGGGAAAATCTCTCTTAATGGCAGGGTGTGGGTACTGGACCTCTGCTGGTTGTGGAATCTGTGCTTGTGGATGAGATTCTCCATGTGGAAATGGGTAGGGGCTTTGAGGGGGGTTGTTTGGATAGGTCACTTCTTCAGAGGGTGCTGGCGAGGCTGACAAATTTTCCTGTGGTTGAGAACGGTCCTCACTATCTGTAGTTTCTGAGGTTTGCAGTTCTTTCGATGGAGTCGTGTCTCCAGGATAAACAGTATCATACGGAGGAGGAGGATGTGGAGGATGATGTGCAGAGTCATCCTCTTGGATGTTCATACTTGGTTGTCCTGGAATCTGCTGATGGCCGTGGAACGATGGATAGGTTGGTGGGCCATATCCTGCTGGGTAGGGATATATCGGGGGCATAGATCCGTATGGAAGGTATGGGTTAGATGTAGGAACATCTATGGTGGGTACTTGTGTTGTCTGACCGGGATAAGATACGGGATGATCGCCAGTGGATTGAAGACCAGCTGTCTTGTAATCAGGGTGCTCCTCCTGGTCCACCTGGGTAAATAAGCTGAACTTCAGAACTCCCGACAGTAAAATGCCTGATTATGACAGGTGGGGATTCTTTGGATATAGAATGCATTGCAAAAATCAGTGACAAACCCTCACACATCTTAATTGGAACAATTCTGCGTATCGTCATTGTCACACTTCTGCGTATCGTCATTGTCACACTTCTGCCTATTTTCATCATCACACTGTGTATTGTCATAGTCACACTTCTGAAAATCGTCATTGTCACACTTCCTTGTATCGTCATTGTCACATTCTGCGTATCGTCATTTTCACGCTTCTGTGTATCGTCATTGTCACACTTCTATGTATCGTCATTGTCACACTTCTGTGTATCGTCATTGTCACACTTCTGCGTATCGTCATTGTCACACTTCTGCGGATCGTCATTGTCACACTTTTGTGTATCGTCATTGTCACACTTCTGCCTATCGACATTGTCACACTTCTGTGTATCCTCATTGTCACACTCCTGCGTATCGTCATTGTCACACTTCTGCGTATCGTCATTGTCACACTTCTGCGTATCGTCATTGTCACACTTCTGCGTATCGTCATTGTCACACTTCTGCGTATCGTCATTGTCACACTTCTGCGTATCGTCATTGTCACACTTCTGCGTATCGTCATTGTCACACTTCTGCGTATCGTCATTGTCACACTTCTGCGTATCGTCATTGTCACACTTCTGCGGATCGTCATTGTCACACTTTTGTGTATCATCATTGTCACACTTCTGCGTATCGTCATTGTCACACTTCTGCGTATCGTCATTGTCACACTTCTGCGTATCGTCATTGTCACACTTCTGCGTATCGTCATTGTCACACTTCTGCGTATCGTCATTGTCACACTTCTGTGTGTCGCAAGTGTCAAATTTCTGCGTATCGTCATTGTCACACTTCTTCGTATCGTCATTGTCACACTTCTGCGTATCGTCATTGTCACACTTCTGCGGATCGTCATTGTCACACTTTTGTGTATCGTCATTGTCACACTTCTGCCTATCGACATTGTCACACTTCTGTGTATCCTCATTGTCACACTTCTGCGTATCGTCATTGTCACACTTCTTCGTATCGTCATTGTCACACTTCTGCATATCGTCATTGTCACACTTCTGCGTATCGTCATTGTCACACTTCTGCGGATCGTCATTGTCACACTTTTGTGTATCATCATTGTCACACTTCTGCGTATCGTCATTGTCACACTTCTGCGTATCGTCATTGTCACACTTCTGCGTATCGTCATTGTCACACTTCTGCGTATCGTCATTGTCTCACGTCTGCCTATCGACATTGTCACATTTTTGTGTATCGTCATTGTCACACTTCTGCGTATCGTCATTGTCACACTTCTGCGTATCGTCAGTGTCACACTAATGCGTATCGTGATAGTCAGACCTTGGTGTATCACCATTGTCACATTTCTGTGTATCGTCATTGTCACACTTCTGTGTATCGTGATAGTCAGACTTCTGTGTATCGACATTGTCACACTTCTGTGTATCGTCGTTGTCACACTTTTGCGTGCCGTCATTATGCACGACTTCCGTACAGACTTTTATGTTATACGCACAATACGCACGGTTGCTCTGACGCACATGTAACGTTAGTTTATAAATAACAAATTGAGGGCATTAGTTTGGTATGTAGACCGTATGAATTTTGTTTGTAGTGCGTAACGCACTGCTGCCAGTAGTAGCGAGCGCAGTGCGCGTCCCGAGCGTATTCCGAACGCACTCAACTGCCCACCGCTAACTGCCTAAAGCCTCGGTGCTTTTTGTCCCTACGTTTTTTCTGTAAACACAGGGAAGGAGTGGCGTCAACGCACGTCACTCGCACGGTTGCGCAAGGTGCAAGAGTGTCTGGTCGTGAGCGGTTGCGTGCATCGTTCGTTGCGCAAGTGGTAAGTGAGTCGTACGTGCTTACAACGTGCGATCTCTGTGCGATTGCCACTTTACCGTAAGGAGGCCGTACTCACACGTGCTGCTTACGTACTGTGCGTAGTTTTGGGTAAGCTCAAAACTTCGTTGCGTACTGGATCGTGCTGTGCGTGTGCTGTGCGTATGCATATGCTGGCGTACAAAAAAGTACATAAAAACATATGATGATATGAGATGCACATGACGTGCGTATTATGCGTACGACTGCATATGGGAGAATTGCACGTACGTAAATGTGACAGTGCCCTTATGAAAAGTAAAATAGCGTACAGATAACGTACTTGTCGAACATACACACGAGATTAATTTAATGAAATGTGACATTTGGGCGGCCCATGATGACTAGAGCCAGGAGAGGTCAATGTTCTCGCTATGAAATCTGCACCGCGTTTTCATTTAGTCGAAAATATGCTCGTAATAAGAGGCTGACTTTAGACTGCTATGTGTTTTACACGGTAGATAGCTCTTGTGCTCGGGAAAAAGTGAGTGAGCGCCCTCTAGCAGCTTGTTCCGGAACTGCTGGGGGTTTGATAAAATCTTTTAAGGAGGATAACTCAAGAACGTGGACGTATTGTCACGACGTGAAAAATCAGAATCTACCCTTGCATAATTAATGAGAAAATTAATAATACGTCTGCTGCGTTCCATGATAGGGTTATTCAAACTTGTGACATGTAATTAAGAACGATAGGAATATCGGCATAACCAATGAGAAACATTTATAATTCCGCAAAGGTTAACATCATTTGGCGAAGGTATGAGATCGTTTAACTCTATTTTATGTTGTACACAGACCGATATACCCGTCTATTTGGAATAGTTGAGTATGATTTGCCAACGAATGTCTGACAGCTTATTTGCTCTCTTGATACATGGCGTCGCTACTCTGTCGCTCGTGTATTTGCCCGGGTAAACAGAGCAGTGAGATATGGGATCAGAAGGTTAGTCTGACAAACACGGTTCACCGGAGGGCTGGACGTTGGAAGCCTTGGGTGGAACTGTTGTGTATGCGTCTCTCTTTACTTTTACCCTCACGCCATAAAGGTTAATATACTTTTGACCAAAGTAATCCCCAAAATAAGACGCAAATCATCGGTTTTCTTTTTTGGTTGTTGTGCTCATTTTTGGCTATATTTCCTGAAAAGAACGTCATTCGTAGCTTATTTTGGTGCTGTAGCTTTGGTCATCGGAAACACTGGTCATCGAAAGCGCTTACAGCGTCTACATGTGAACGTGGCCTAGGGCAAAAAAACTTTCCTCTCTAGTTATTGTTAGCTAAGCATTATAATCTGCATATTATCAATTATCACGTAAGTTCTACACATAGTAAAGATCACAATAATCCCATACGTTTTAACTTTAAATATGTAACTACCGACACAGATGAACTTTTATAAAAACCCATAATATATTTTCGAGTTCTAAAGTCTCAAACATTAATTAAGTAGTTAATCAATTAATTAATTATGAAACCTGAGCCATCAATTTGGTCATTTGCATTCAATTGTGAAGATCTTTGTCTAATTAACCTACACACACACCAAAGATCACCAATATAAAAAAAACGAGCCACGCTACTTGTAAATTTGTTCCTGACATAAAACCATATCAAATATTTAAAGACGTAAAGTGCTTCTACAGTACCTTAGAAAGCCGGTAGGGAGCTTAACACTCTAACAATTTCTTCGCATTGATGACTACCTAGATATCAATATTATTATCATCATCATGAACTTACGGGATGATATACCCAGGCAGGACAGGACAGGACACATAAATATCCATCAGAACTTCTCGGGGTATGCACGGTTCATAGACACAAATAAACACCTTCTTGACGAAAATATCAAGAAGAAATTGAACTCACGTTTGACCCCACTGGATAGCCAGGTTGTCCTGCATCGTGAGGCTGGGTTGGCTTGGTAGGTGCCGGCCGGTAGGGCTGGACTTCCAGGGGATAGACTTTCCCGAATACGTTGATTTGATGGTAGGGTCTTGACAGGACGTTTGTCGCAGCTGAACAGAAGAAAAAAATGTGTTATAACTTACATATATAATTCACACACACATACACACACACACACACATATGCACGCACGCACGCGCACGCACAAACGCACGCACACACACACAAACACACACATACACACGTACAAAAACACAGTCACACACTAACGTTACATACACACAAACACGCAAACACACACACACACTAACACACGCACACCAATACACACAGGGTCGTGTGGTGTAGCGGCAGAGTGCGCGACTCGGAACCAAGAGGTCCCGGGTTCGAGTCCTGACATGCCACCGATCTTGTGCCCTTGGGAAAGGCACTTTAAACGACTTTCCTCACTTCGCTCAGGTGAAAATGAGTATTGTCCTGTCATGTATCTGTCCTCTGTGTTGGTGGCGGCATTAATATAAGTTGAAAAAACTTGAGTGTGCCGTCACCACGTCTGGTGATTACATGTTGGAACTAGAGTTCCACGATCTCATACCTTCGCCAAATGATGTTAGCTTTTATGATTAAGAAATTATATATTAGTCCCCCTAATTATGCAAATAGGATCCTCAATTGCATGAATTATATCTGTTGATCATATTCTCCACCAAAAGACAGTCTTATCTTAACAAAGAATGCCATGATGACATTTTCTCATAAATTGTTTAATTATGTTCACCTTAACGTAACTTTAAAACACCCCAAGTATAAAATTCCAGGCAGTTACCACTATGCAATTATAATATTTTCTCATTAATTATGCAAATTAAGTCTTCATTTGCATAATCGATATCTGCCTGTGTTTCTCTCATTCTTAATAACATATGTCACAAGCTTGAACTTCCTATTATGGAATACAGCTGATATATAGAATTTCCTCATTGATTATGCAAATTACATCCATATTTGCATGATTGTAATATCATTATGTCAAGCATCACTCAAGCTACCTACATACCAAAAATCACGATGATCCATCAGTCGGTTCTTGAGGTATCCCCCTTTAAACATTTGTCCATTAACCCCCCCCCCCTGCAGTTCTAGAGCAAGCAACTAGGGGGCTCAAACTCATGTCACTTTATCCCCAGCACAAGAGCTATCTACCATCTAAATTTCGTCACCCTAGCATGTCTGGATCATGAGATATCAAAACCGGAAGTTCTGCTGCAGTACCATGACAAGCCGCCAGGTGGCCCAAAATCTAATCATTTTGAGGTCTCATCAAGACCTACCCACCTACCAAGTATCAAGACAATCCATCAAGACCTTCTCAAGTTATCGTGTTGACAGACACACACACACACACACACTCACATACACGAACGCCCCTGAAAACATAACCTTCTTGGCGAAGGTAATTTAAAAAAATACACACAGGGATCTCATCTAGAGAACATTCAATGAGTGCATATTTTTGCTACAGGAAAATGCACTTTTGCAACCTGTTATTGTTGACGGACGTAGTAAAATCAATATATATCAGGCTAGTTTGTGGAGTGAGTGATACAGTGCATGTTGAGTCCAAAGAGCAGTCGCCATAACTCGTAGCTGAAGTGTAAAACAAATATCACCTGCCGAATGGAGTTGTTTATAGTTTCGCTGCCAATACCCGCCCACTTCCGTCATGTTTCGGTGGGTGTGTATTCAGAACTGTTTAACAGTTCTTTCCCAGAAGGGCTCGAAATTCAGTTTTGAGAATAGGTGTACTGGTGCACCATATAAAATAAAATACGAATTTCAGCAAAAACTAATTATGTTTTATAAGTGTTATAACGATGATTTCATTATTTTTCCAACACTAAGATGTTAAGAATATGCTGTATACTACAAGACATTTAACATCATACGTAAACCTACGAAAATATTCGGGTGCACTGGTGCACCCACATAAAATAATTGGGTTCACAGCTCAAAATTTGGGTGCACTAAGCTGCATATGCACCCAGTATTTTAAGCCCTGCGAACAGGTGTGTGCACGACACAGCGATATTCTTCCGCGACGTTACAGTGCTCTCTAAAAACCGCGATTAAAGAGTTTCAGGAGTCCTGATTTTAGCTGTCACGTCTTCGAAATTACATTATATACTAGCATAGCCGAAAAGAGTAAAGAAGTGATGTGGCAAATAGTAATTTTGCGCTAAAGCCTAATTAACTTCCTGGTATCCTTCCGCCTGGAATGTGATCCGCCTCTTTGCCCCAGGTTGAACTTCCGTTCTTTGGGTTTGGCTGTAAATCACGCAACGTGTTATTGTGAAAATTGTAGTGTTACGATTTTCTTTGTAAATAGCGTGATTTCGTCTAACAGTTTGCTCTTTCCGACAACATGAGTCGTTTAAACTGTAGTCGATGGGGTTAATCAGCCACTTGAAAATTTATATTCTTTAAATCATTTTTGACGGTGAAATGCTTTACGTCCTAACATCTACAAAGATTTTGGAGGTTTAAGAAAAAAGTGAGACCCAAGTTGAGTTGCTCTTATGATGAAGAGGGTATGAGGGATATGCTTAATGCCACAGACAATGTCAGTCAAGTTATTTGTTTCAGAGTTACTTCGTAGACTTGACTGGATGTGCGGAAAGTTGACTAGACACCCCCCCCCCCAAAAAAAACAACAAACAAACAAACAAACAAAACTATGGTCTCCACCAGTCTGCTCCTCGGAGTTGGCTGCAGAAACTAGCAGTTTACGGATAGACTGGGCACACGCTAGCTAGCAAGCGTCAGTTAACATTCTGACCCCACTACTGTTTGTCGACCACTGAGACTGCAATCATACAACGTCAACTAGCGTTCATGCATACCACGTCAACCAAACAGTGAACAACCGTATCGGGTTCCCCTATCATGTTCTACAGTAGTCTCCACCAGACTCCTTTGCAGGCTGAATGAATACTAGTAGTAGAAATTGGCCTAAAAAGAATGTAGCTCAGCTGGCCAGGGGAGTTGGCCGGCCATATAGGGTCCAGTTTACCTGCACCGGGACTAGTTCTACATGGGTGGTTTTGAGGCGTATTAGAGCATACGTTGCACCTATTATTATAATTTGAAAGTTTATTGCAAATACATGCCCGGGGGCAAATTGCAACGTGTATGACGAAAGAAAATACAATGATATGTGAGACTACATGTACGTCAAGCATTATACTACATTCTACAATATACATGGTTCTAGTTTTCCCGGGTTTGACTTCTTCTTTTGAGGCACTGGAAGACGAAATTGCCCACTTCTTCCTCTGTGGGTTCCTATTCTTATATACATTTATTCACAAAAAATTCACAACCCACATGTGTAAAATAAGCAATTAAATGGCCGATACCAATCCCGGTGAAGAGCACACAACTCTTATAAGACATGAAGAGAATAAAACCAAGCATGAACCGTGAACTGTGAATGTGACTACAATGTATATTGTATAAGGAAGTGTCCGACCTCTTATGCCAACCAAAGTGTTATACAAATAAATTTGTAGTACTTCCGGATTCCCTTATTGTATAAGCCACAATAAACGTTTCCAAAACGGCTAAAGAAAATAAACACGTACCTTCTCCTTCCACAAACTGAATTTTCATCCGTCCAGGTTCTACCAACTCCAAGTGGTCCACGTCCCCACCCCGTGACTCCTTGGCGCTCTGAAAGTAGATTTGTAGCTTGTCTTTGAGGTTTTCCAACTCTTCTCCTTCAACATTAGGAAACCCACGGACAGAGACACTCTTACTGATGTCTTCTTCCATGTTTGTAGCCGAAGTTTCGCGACAGGTGTTGCTACCGGTCTTGCATATGTTCGGAAAGGCAGGCCCAGGTAAGAACTTTGCTTTTACCTGTATGTATAGTCAATAGAAAGTGGGCATGATGTCACCCTGGTTCCTATTGGTTGAACCTATGACCCACAGAAGGTCTTAGCCAATGGTAGCAGGTCGGGTCATTCCTGACCAATGATGTGCGCTTTGACTCTTTGAACCTTTAGTTTCGATCAGGTGACTTCACCTGAGTAAACTTGTGACGCAGCGGAAAGTCCCGGGTAGAAAAACAACAGGTGTTTTACAAATATAACTGTTTGTCGAGCAGAGCATATAGTTATATACGAGCGAGTGTTGCTATGTAGCATTTATGTAGCTTTAACGTCTACCATTTTACTTGTAAATTACACCTTTCTTTGCCCGACTGTCTGTCCATTTTCACGACACTATAATGTACGCAACAACACCTAACCACAGCAAATGGACCATTCCATTAAAAAACAAAAAAGAACACAAGAGTTACAGTGATTTGGTGCTACAGTTACTTGGAGCTTTTAAATTTCGTGGTCACAGTTATTCTTCAAATATACATGTACATGTACAGTAGCATATGGTCCAAACATACATTGTATAATGGGATGCACTCATTTCGTGGACTTTTAAATGCGCTTTGCCTAAGAATTTAACATCAATGGAAGTCTCATTATCATTTTTCAGACAGATCGTAGGCGGAGAAGAAAATGAATATATCTACTATGCCCCATTTGACAATTTTCTACCACAATACAGGTAAGTATTTCTTTAACGATTATATAGCGGAATCTGGAGTCTTGGATTGTGGAGCTACCCTCCCCTGGACGAAAATGAACGCTTCCATATTACCCACCATTCTTTGCTGACACCCCTGTACAAGATGGCCGTCGTCGAAGGAAAAAGTCTGTCCGAGTTTGACGAAATTGTCAAAAATGCCGGCAGGTGAGTAGATAGTTACCAGTGCACATATTAACTAAGTAAAGACACAAGTATTCTGTGAGAAAATTGACCCTGTGTTGCGCTTAATGTTCCCATTCAACGCGAAATGACTAAGTTAGGCTACCTAGACAGGCCTTTTCTTTTGACCATATGCTCTAATTATTCTACTTTCTAAATTTATGCGCACAGTTCTACGGGCACTCAAGATATGACATTTGGGTGTTTAAACGTATTTTTAGTCATTCAATAAAATTTGATGTGACACTTTGTTTCTATCATTAACGCACTAGTCTTTTACTCATAAAAATGTATAATAAACGCCACAATAAGGCCACAGCAAGTAAAATTATGGATGACATGCAACTGCAAGCCATACTCCAGTTTAAAAAACACACCTTGTATGATGGTAGTGGTATGCCTCACCAGTGGGTTCGTCAGTTAATGCGAGCGGGCAAAAAAATCCTACATTTTCACATTTTGAAATCATGTTATTGAATTGGCAACAAAACATTATATCACCATCTTTTCCTGTATTCTTTGAAACAGTATTACCTACATCCTTGTAAATTGTAGATAGAGATACATTTTTACAGACTAATACTTCTAAGACAAAGTTCACCCTATCTGGTACACAGTACGATACATCCCATGAATTATTATCATGTCCAACTACCATATCTGTTTACCTAGGCCAATTTCTGTACACTTTATTCCATAAGCGAGAACATATCATCAATATATGATCAAGTAGTAACTCAAATACTGTTTAGATAGTACATGTAGTTTGTAGTAAGTAAAGTTCTGTAGTTGTATTACTGCCATACATTGTACCTTGTACGATTGTTGAGCAATAAAGTTCATTCATATGTAGAACAATTGTAATAAAGAGCTTGCTGTACCATCATACATAGGCAGCTATTAATTATATTGGGTATTTGTATAATGGGACACCTTAAGCTTAGACTGTTAGCATTTGCCCTCTCTAGATTTTTCTCAGCTTGTTGACCACCATCGAAGGGAAAGAAAATTCCTTTTTTTCAATCAGGCAAAAATTAATATATGTACTAGTACTGATGTCATTCATAAAAAATAGTTACTGTTGCCTTAGTTGTTCTTTGATGCTATATGTTATGATGCTAGTACTAGTAAAATGCTATGTAGTAGTTGTGGATTACTAGCACATATAGTATGTTTACCACTACAACTTGGTGAACCATAAGAATGTTAGGTAGATTAATTCATTGCAAGCCTAACTGATAAAATTTGTTCTGCCCAGTTCCCTGGTGGTTGTACACTTCTGGGCTGACTGGGCCCAGCAGTGTGCTCAGATGAACGACGTCATGGCAGAACTGGCCAAGGAACATCTACAAGTCAAGTTTGTCAAGGTCAGTCTAGTTCATCTGGCTTTCTAGATCTGTTACTCCTTCATTTATTTACATAGACTTCCACCCTGTGTCAACTTCTATGCAAATTATAAAGGTTTATTCCTCCATCTCTCTCAGTCCCTCTCTGTCTCTCTCTTTGTATGTACACTGTGTTTAATTTGTATGTGAATTATAATCATGTGTTTGCCATGTGGTTGGTATTGTCACATCCAGTATGATTTGACATTAATTGTAAAATTAGACTGTAAATTGTAATAATCACTTATGGAAGAAGTACTTACATGTACACTGGTGCATTGTCTGGCCAGAGAAATACACTGAACTTAGCATTTTGTTGAAATGTATGGGGACTGTTTCTTCCGTCATCTGCACATGTAGCTGCTAGGACATTAAATGATAACTGGATTGCACAACCTTGTTTCCTAATTAGTAGCTAGATTATGAAAGAATTTGAAAAGTTTTTGTATGTCTCCAGGTTGAAGCAGAGGCAGTTCCTGAGATATCGGAGCGTTATGAAGTGGTCGCTGTGCCGACATTCATTTTCATCAAGGTAAGGATCAGATTCTATTATATTGCAGTTATATCACTAACAGTAATAGCAGACAGTTTCATTGTAATCATTTTCTATACTCTCATCTGCCGAACAAACATACCCCCCGGAATAAACGTACCCCCCGGACAAATCTTCAAAATCAAATAAACATACCCCCGGAATAAACGTACCCCCCGGAAAATTACCAAAATTGACGGGTAACCTGTGTCTCTTGTACTAAAATGCACCCTTACTGATATATGCACAAATATTTAACTGTTATTTGCAATTAGGAATTTAAATAGACAAAAAAAAAGAGCATTTAATATTTTGTATTTTGATAAGCACCACCCATGACAATAGAACATTCAGACGAATTTATGCACGCGGTGATTGCAAAAACTGGCCCGAAAATGACAAGTTTCTCGCTACAATATGCGTTTATAAACGTCTTCACGTCGATGATTTGTCAATTTTTTTCACACGAAGTTGAAAAAAATTACTGGTTTTCAAAAAATTAATAAACGTACTGTGCAAAATAAGAACGTACTGGGTGGATGTTTGGGCCCCAAAAAATAAACGTACCCGTATGTTTATTTGGCAGATGAGAGTATATATCTGGGCTGTGATAACGCTCGATAAGGGCAATTTTTATATTGTGATAACTAGCCGTCACACTGTGTTTTCAAACAGTTATCATATACTGGCTTCTAAAAGTTACACTTCTTTGTTTAGATCAAGGACCAAATTTTCCCAATATTTGGGACATTTTGCATTGAAATGTGTCATTTCTCGGGTAGCTAGGTACATTGTATAACAAAAAGAATAGTACAGTATACAACATGTATTCTGAATCACACTTATTCTCAGTCCTCCTGGCCACAGTCAGGCTGGGACCTTTGGTGATATGGAATAATATACACCATGTAGTATTCTTTATTAACAAAAACAGCTTATGATTTGCTAATCTTTATGAACTTGTGATGACCATGGCTGATGTCCACATTTCAGAACCAACAGAAGATAGACAGGTTGGACGGTGCCCACGCTCCAGAACTGACTAAGAAGGTCCAGACTCTGGCCTCAGCAGCTGTCTTTCCATCAACTACAGCAGCTGCAGCTCCTAAAGAGGTCAGTATAAATTTCCATTGTTTTCTTCTCTTATAACTTACTTAGGCCACACCAATTTAATTTGTTGCTTCTCGGATCGCCCTGTCCATTTTTTTTTATTTGCCAAAAAAAAAAGTGTTCCAAATTAACTCCAAAATGCTCAATGAAAGACATATTTTGGCCCCAACTGTTGAAAAAAAGTCCTTTTCTTCCTAGTTCTTAGTTTTCCAATGTAACAATTCAATTTTGATTCATTAAAAGTTCAAAATCTATTGTTTTATTTATAAACCAGGCTGGTATGTTCACTTCATGGATCATATTGAACATTTCTGGCTATCATGGGGTGCCTGTTTTTTAAATTTTTTTTCCCCCTGTCGCTCCTGATTTTTTCTGAAAAAATCTGAGAAACAACAAATTAAATTGGTGTGGCCTTTGCATACACCATAAGTTCAGGCTTGATTCTACAATATCTTGCATCTGTGAACAATTTTATCAGGTTTGTGAACGATTCAAAAGCAAAGTTCTTTATTCACTGTACCACTGACACTTTGATGACTGTCTAACTAACTTGTGTTAAATTTTTTATCAGGGCAATGGTGACTGATTCACTATGCACTGTCAGTCCCTACCCTAATGTGAAGGATAGTACATGTACATGTACATTATACTAATGCATACGGAGCAAAGAGTTCCATCTGTTATATTTGTTTTCCAGGACCTGAACACCAGGTTGAAGAAGCTGGTGAACTCAGCTCCTGTCATGCTGTTTATGAAAGGAACACCTGAAGCTCCCCGCTGTGGTGAGTCCCTGTCTACATCTATACTTTTACTTAGTCTAGTAACTAACTACATTTTTTGTACATGTCAGTAGATTTCATAGCAAATTTTAGCACTTATATTTAGAACAATAATTTTTCTTTTCATAACTTCTAGTGCATATTTGTTCCCAACATAATCTTGACATCTATAATGGAAGATTGCATGGAAACTATCAGCTATAATATAAAATTATTAGAAGAAAACATTAACAGATAGAATCACATTACTATAGTACAGAGTAGAAAGCTTGTCCATGGTACTGAAAAGTCAATTCCAGTTATTGGGAAAATCACGAATCTTCTGCCAATGTTTAAATGTCTTTTGTATTTATCTAAGTAACTTAAAAGTCTGATTGACTTTTAGGTTTATGTCTACATAGCCTGACTCTAGATACAAAAGACCTGCCCTAATTTTATTATTTTACAGTCCTTTGCACATACCCTTTGACAAATGCTAGAAGAATCAAGTCAATAGACATTCGATTCAGTTACTTGTAAAACACAAAAGCAATTAGAAGAATTAATTACAGAACATATGTCAAACCTGGACATGACATATCCACTATTGCATCTCTCTAATGTCTGGATATACATGTGGATTGCCTGATGAAGAAAAGGTTGTTTTGTTCTGTCTGTTGGCATGGATATGGCATGTTTGTTTGTTTGCTTGTTTGTTTAAATGTGTCATTGTTTGTTACAGGTTTCAGCCGTAAGATGATTGACCTTCTGAGTGGACAGAAAGTCAGGTTTAGTTACTTCAACATACTGGCTGACGAGGAAGTCAGGCAAGGTATGGGACATCATCTGTAACTACATTTAGTAATTCAGCCCCTGAAATACTCCGTGCGCACATATTGTACATGTATACACACTTTAGTGTGCACAGGTAAAATTGGAGCTGTGCAGGTATTTCTGATGTCTACCTGCACCTAACCTGCACTGGTCCATGTACTGGGTATATGCAGGTTAGTGCAGGTAAAATTGGAGCTGTGCAGGTATTTCTGGTGTCTACCTGTACCTAACCTGCACTGGTCCATGTACTGGGTATATGCAGGTTAGTGCAGGTAAAATTGGAGCTGTGCAGGTATTTCTGGTGTCTACCTGTACCTAACCTGTACTGGTCCATGTACTGGGTATATGCAGGTAAGCTCAGGTGAAATTGCAGGTAAATGGTCGAAGTTAAAGCTGTATCATTTCAGAGCAATACTACATGTTTGTGCATATGTTTTTGTTATAGGACTGAAAACCTTCTCCAATTGGCCCACTTACCCTCAGCTGTATGCGAACGGAGAACTTCTTGGTGGTCTAGACATTATAAAGGTATTGTCATCAAAGCATGCTTTACTGTTTGTGCCTGTATGTGATGTTGATTTTCATTTTTAATCAACCACATAAGATAAACCAACCCTATTCAGGTGCATAAGTTCCATTCAGGAAGTAAAGTTAGAAAATAGGATGTGTTAGGTTTGTGTTAAAAGTTGGAAACGCAGTTGCAGGGCTTGAAATACTGGCTGCATGTGCACCTTATTAGACTAAGTTTACATTGTAATTTTATTTCATCCATAGGAAATGGCTGAGAGTGGAGACCTAGCTTCAGCCTTACCTCAAACAGAGACACTGGAGGACAGGTACTAGGTTTTTTAACCCTTGTTCTGCTGGCACTTTTTACACAATATTTTCAAATAATTTGGTATCTTAATCAGGTCATAGACCCTTGACTTTTTTTGCCCTGCGGTGGAGTAGTTATTTCCGGATTCGTTGCATTTAGCTGTCTTGTAATGCGTTGCACAAGAAATACCTCCAATTTGTACATAACCTGGGTGCTATATTGATAGTACTGTCTGTGCAACCCATATGTACATCATGGACTCTGCAGGACAAGACTTTTAATATTTGCTTACCATTATTATGATTTTCTTTAATTATTAAAGCTTCTTCTTTTTTATCGACAGGCTGAAGTCCCTAATCAACAAAGGACAGGTCACTCTTTTTATGAAGGGAAATCGGCAGGTAAGACACTGATAGTTGTACAATGTAGATACTGACATGTTACAATCAACATAGAATCACGACGTGTTATAATTGACTTACTTACTTTATAATTATGTGTTGTAATTGAGTGGCAGAATATTCACCTTTTTCACCAGATTCTAAGAATTTCAACGTGCAAAATACCTGGTTGACCAGTTGCCCTGGGCAACCAAATTTTACTTGGGGCATCCTATTTTTGAACCTAGGTAGCCCAATGTGCTACCTGGATTTTAAGAATGCCCCTGTTATAAATATTGTCAAAGGCTTATGTAATATATGTAACATTACTTAATTTGAGGAAAGTAGTATCTTATAGGTGTGGCAACCTAAAATTCTGATGGGCAACCTAATTTTTGCTGTAGGTTGCTCTCTGGGCAACCTGGTTCAAAAAAGTGTTTGTACACTGGAGATTCTTCCTGTGTAAGGGCCTTCAGAGCTATCTAGGTCTCCTAAGGCTTGGAAAAAAATGTTGTGTTTTCCTGACCGACCCTAGAAAAATCTGCTGACAGACCCTAGCCTTTTTTTGTCTGTGGACCCCTGCAAGGGACACAAATTTTTCGAGCTGATCGACCTTTTCCAGCTCCATGATCTAATACCTGAGTGGTGAAATGTTGTACAATAAGTTATCGAAGAATGACATTGAAAATTTTAATATAAGTGTTGTCATGAAAGTTGTACAAGTTGGATCACTAGAGATTGCTAAAGTCTATAAAGAAAAAAAAAGAGAATCCCTACCTACTGACCCTAATTTTTTTTCAGGACTGAAACAGGATACATATTTTTTTTGCTAGGCCTTATCTGCCTTTGATTGTTTTTTGGTTGAAGCCAGAAGACATAAATGACAGTAAAAATCCTGAGTTTGAAAGATTTTTTTATAATAGTGATTATGTGATTGCTTATATATAGGAACCAAGATGTGGCTTCAGCAAACAGATCATAGGTATTCTCAATGACACTAGGTAAGTATTGTTGTCATTGCAGTGATGTGAAATTGAAATAAGTCTCTACACTGTAGATTGACAATAGATTTAGACATATAGATATTATGTATGGTACAAACTTGCCAGTAGAAGACTACAGTTAAAAATTACAGTTGAAGTATTTAATCATTTGAATTTGAAACAACTACAAGCATCTCAAAATAGTTTTATGATCTTCCTTTACCAATGTATTCTGTTGTGGTTGAATATTTCAAGAGACATTTTAGAACATCAAGATAATGTATAATGTCATGTATACTTGATAGACTTTAGATACTTGATTTACATTTGACCATGTATTGTTTTCAGTGTGCAGTATGAGACTTTTGACATCTTGCAAGATGAAGAGGCAAGTACTTAGTATTCTAATAAACAGAAGCTTTTCTGAAAAGAAATTTCAGGCTACATGTGTAAACATTGGCCAGTTTCTGTGTTGCATACTTAAGTACAATACATCTATCATTGCTGAGTGGACCATAAGTGACAATTTTACTCTACATATCATACCTGGGTGGCGATTTTGTTCAACGAGTGTTCGGCCTGTGTTACTACTAACTGTATAACAATAAGTTGTTTTTTTTAAATCTAACATGTTGTCACAAGACGTGGTGATGGCACACTCAAGTTTTTTCAACTGACATTAATGCCGCCACCAACACAGGGGACAATACAATACTCATTTTTTTGCAGTTACCTGATCTAAGTGAGGAAAGTCGTGTAAAGTGCCTTTCCCATAAGGGCACATGATTGTCAGGACTCGAACCCAGAACCTCTTGGTTCCGAGTCGAGCACTCTGCTGCTACGACACACGATCCCACAATGATGTTCTTAGTAAACAGTTATCGCGTACACAGGTTTCCAAATTTTCCATAATTCAAACGTGTTTTGTGTGCACTGCCTATGAATACACAGAGTTACATGTACATTTAACATTGTCAAAAATTTGAAGATAACCAAAAAAATATTCCACATTTCTAGGTTCGCCAGGGATTGAAGAAGTTCTCCAACTGGCCAACCTACCCACAGCTGTATGTAAAAGGAGAGCTGATTGGTGGACTGGATATTGTGAAGGTGAGGTTCTGCAAAGTGTACCAATGACATGTCGCATGACAAAATGTTTGCTCTCAACTTTATATTGTCAATGATACATTCAATGTTTTACATTAAAAAATGTGCCTATTTAATAAAGCCTTTAATGCCTGTGCTGAGGTCTAGTTTCTGTACTTTGATATATGTGATGTATACATACAAATGTATAATCTTATACCTATAAGGATCAATTCTTTAAGGCATCCACCAAAAAAAAAAATAAATTCCTAAATGAGGAAATCTTTCTGATATACATGTACACATTTATAGCCATTTCTAAGCACATTTTTGTCATTTTTTACTTACGTTTTGTACTAGAACTTGAAATAACCCCAAAACAAGCTATGTGAGGCATCTCATTTATTTTTTTGAGTACCACCCATAAATAGCTAGAACCAGCCTATAATATAAAACAAGCGACAGTTTTCCATCAGCAACATTGCATTTTTTTTATCTCACATATATCAATTATGTTTTAGGATAGGAATTATTCAACTTACTATCTTAAAACATTGACCCCCAAAATTTGACTTTAAAAATCCTGTTTTGCCACCCAGAAATTGCAGTGGATGTCTTTAAAAAGAAATGGTACAATTTGCTTTTTAATTTTTATTTCAGGAACTGAAGGAGTCAGGTGAACTGGAGTCCATACTGCAGAATGGACAATGACATCCCGGCAACATGTAGTAGGAAGTAAAAGTACAGAAGACACACGGACATGACAACTATGTAGTTTAGAGTTAAAACTTTAGGCCACGCCAAGTAAATTTTATGGATGACGTCCTTTGGAGACCCTAAATCTAATGCAAGAGGGCGAAAAAAAAAACAAGAAGGGCCCTAAAAGCAAGATGCCTAGATTAGAAATATACTAAGAGACAACAAATGTTAGGACACAAATTGAATGAAGTGACACAGTGTAACAAGCAAGAAGTCTTTTATTCATCATCAAAACAGCAATAAATCAGGTGGAACAGTGGACAGTGAAAAATTTTCTGTTATTGACAGGATGGTCCTGTCAATAGTGCAAATTTTCTGTTATTAATAGTGCAAATTTTCTGTTATTGACAGGATGGTCCTGTTATAGACACTTTCTTCACGTTACGGGTTTCACGTCAATCTGACGATTTGCGGCACTGTCGTGACTATTTGGTCATATTTACAGGAAGCGAAATTTCTTGTTTTTTTTTGTAGGAAGAGGCCAAAATCAATGCGCGCGCGGACGTCATCCATTAAATTTACTTGGTGTGGCCTTGGTTGGTGTGATCCAACACAAAAAATTCTCTCACCTACATGTAGAGCTTTCGACCAGCCACTCTGGTCTTCCTCAGTAGACTGACCCAGTGAGGCTTGTCACATGGCTTCTTTGAAGTGTGATGTCAACACTGGGTCAACGGTATCTGGTAGACGATGTCGGCCCCCATGTGTTGACATCACACTTCAAAGAAGCCACGTGACAAGCCTCACTGGGTCATTCTACCGAGGAAGACCATAGTGACTGGTCGAAAGCTCTAGGCGAGAGAACATTTTGTGTTGGATCTAAAGTTTTAATTCTAAACATGTATCTACCAACACAGATGAACTTTCATGCTGACATGACGACTACAGTGTAGAAGTAGAGATGTACATATTAGTGCATAATGCTCCATTTTCAGCACAGCTTGTCTGCTACATTGTGTATACCAATTTGATTTGTTGGATGTCAGATTTTTGTAGGAAATGAATGAAGTGGGCATGCTAAAACAAGATAGGCCAAAGCATAATGTGATAGCCTTAAATTCTACCACATGAGCCACACAGTTAACATTGTACTATAGTTATCAGTGAATTTTGAACTGTATTTAATGAATGGAAAAACCTTAACAACTAGGAAGACAAAAACTTTGAAGATCTTTAATTGGTTATTGCTAAAATAAGAAAACCTGAATTGTACATGCCATCTATATGTTTGTTATAATTGCATATCAAAAAAAAAAATTGGCAAATCTGAGAACCAAGAAATTGAATTGGTATGGCCTTAGCTTGCATGTATTGTTGTAATTCCCCCAAATTGCACTAGTCTTGTTCCTAATTGATATTTCTGTAGAGCTTTAAAAGTACACATACTTGCTTGTCAATATGTACAACATAACATCTAAGTTAAGGGCTTGAAAGTGTATTTGACTGTTCTTGCGGCAAATGCATAAAGGGCTACTTTAAATTTGTAGAAGATCTCTTGTAAGCAGAAAGTTTACATTTAAGACTACTAGTATTATGTTGTCAACGTGCACAGGAGGCCTAAAGAGAATTTAGACTCTTTTTGTATCTTTTGTTGAAAATTTCAGGACACAGTGTTAATACTATAGTACTTAGGCCACAGCAATTTTTATTTGTTGGTTCTCGGATTCGCCTCTTTATTTTTTTCTGATTTACAAAAAAAAAAAGATTTTGGTTCTGGATCAACTAAAAATGGACATATTTTACCCTCAACAGTCAAGGAAAGGCCTTTTCTTCCTTAGTTTTTACAGTTTTTCCATCTAACAATGCAATGGTTTGATTAAAAGTTCAAACTTCATTGTTTAAATTTTGTGTTGACTTCATGGCTCCCATCGTGGCATTTGCGGCTATAATGGGATGCCTAGGCCTGTTTTTATTTTTTTCGCCCTGTCGCTTCATATTTTTTCTGAAAAAATCCGAGAACCAACAAATTAAATTGGTGTGGCCTTAGGTTGGCATGTAAAGAGGATATATCAGATTCTTTAAGAATGCTATAAATGGTTTGTTTGCAACAGTTAAACTGTGCATGAGCATGTTCGGCTCAAGATCTGTGTATGGGAATAAAGGTACTTGTGTTTAATCCTGCTCATACATGTATTTAAACCAGTTTGAAACTACAGTGAGTGCTCCTGACCATACATTATAATGGTATTCATAACCTTATTCCTACATGTTGTATGTACTATGAAATAATGACATACAGAACTGATGATTCAATGGAGAATACGACGCTTTTGACATGTTCAATCAACTTCAGACTGAGTAGACTTTTGGCTTCTTAGTGTTGCTTCCATGCAGTAGTCCTATTTGTTAAAATATATAGCTTTTATAAAGCAGTGCTGTACGGTTTGCACAATAATGCCTATTTTGACCCTGACATATACATGTACTAGGGAAAACAGACATGATTAAAAACAGACATGTTCAAAGATGTGGTTTCTCTTTTATTTCCACTAGTGTGTCTGATGCAAAATGTGCCTGATTTAACTTAGCTACAGTAACTGTACTCCCAAATTATTTGTAGCCTTATACTTTCAAGTCTTGTGGCTCCTGTTTTGATTTCTTTTTCTTTATCTGCTCATGTCTTTATCTTCTGATTATGATTTAGGAGAATTATTAACATCACTGCAATTACAAAGATACTGCACACTTCATTTCAAAACCAGATGCTAGAATGGCTCTTTTGCCTACTATTATAATAGTACATGTACCTTACAGTGAATTTTTCATGAAGAAAAAACAAGAAACTGGAGATTTCAGGAAGTATTTTTGGTTTTCATGACTTAAAGTGTACAGACCTTTGACAGAACTGTTTTGTGGATGTACGATGTAATCGAACTGTGTATGCTGTTCGTAATACTAATTTGGTTGGACAGTTAGTAGAAAATTCTTCAATCAGTGACTGTTTTGTAAGGTAATCATGTACATGTACCTCCAAATTTTTGGTGTCAACTGTACACCTTGATCACGAAGGTACGTGATTTACCTTACAAAAATACAGTCACTAATTGAAGAATTTTTTATGTGACTGATGAACCTCTTAAACTATTATGGTTGGGTTTTGAAACACTTCTTGAATTCCTCCATATACATGTACTGCTCAATTACTGCCACTACTGGGTCCCCCACATCAGGTGTTTCACATCCCTATAAATAAACTATCAAAATCACTTCCCATGCAACTGAAGATATGAGAAAGGAATAGACACAAACCAACGACTCAGCCACCCAAAATAATATTTCTGTAACCACAAACTAGTTAATAGAGTGTACATCGTTATTCTTTTATGTTTACTGCCCATAAAGGGTGCCGAATATTTATAGTATCCAGATACAACAAAATTCCAAACACTTCTTAGGGCACACCAATTTAATTTCTTGGTTAACGGATTCTTTCACTTCATTTTTTTTTTTTGCAAAAAAAAAAAATCAGAATCAACTGCAAAATGCTCATATCTTGCTCTGAACAGTTGAAAACAGTCTTATTCTTCCTAGTTGTTACAGTTATTACATCTTTCAATGCAGTGGTATCATTAAAAGTTCAAAATTCATTGTTTAAATTTTGAACCTGCCTAGTGTGTTGACTTCATGGCTCCTATCGTACCATTTTGGGCCATAATAGCATGCCTTGGCCTGTTTTATTTTATTTTTTTTCACCCGCCCACTTCATTATTTTTCTAAAAAATCTGTTAAGGCCACACCAATTTAATTTGTTGGTTCTCGGATTTTTTCAGAAAAAATATGAAGCGACAGGGCGAAAAAAATAAAAATAAAAACAGGTCTAGGCATCCTATTATAGGCTTAAATGCTACGGAATGAGCCATGAAGTCAACACAAAAGGCTGGGTTAAAATTTAAACATTGAATTTTGAACTTTTAATCAAACCACTGCATTGATAGATGGGAAAACTGTAACAACTAGGAAGAAAAGGACTTTCCTCAACTGATGGGGGCAAAATATGAGCATTTTTCAGTTGATTCAGGACCAGAATCAATTTTTTTTTTTTTTGCAAATCAGAAAAAAACGAAGAGGTGAATCCGAGAACCAACAAATTAAATTGGTGTGGCCTAACCAAGAAATTAAATTGGTGAGGCCCCAGGACCATAATTATGTCTGACAAAGTTGCAGGCTACTATTAGTTTGAAGAACATGACAATGTCACAGAACAACCTCAAAACAACAATTTTCCCCCATAAAACTGTTTTTACATGACAAAATCTACATTCGTGCATGTTCTTAATCTGAACAAACTAAACTGTACACATCTGTACATAGCAGACATTGTATTGCTGCCAAATATTCAAACTACATATAACAAGAACATGATCACACTGTGATGTACTATTATCATGATAAAGTGGGATTGCTATCTATGAAGAACATGTATAAGGCCACACCAAAATTTTATTTGTTGGCTTTCAGATTTTTTTCAGAAAAAATATGAAGCGACAGGCCGAAAAAAAATGAAAACAGGCCTAGGCATCCTATTGTAGCTCCAAATGCTACAATTGGAGCCCTGAAGTCAACACAAAAATTTGGGTCAATATTTGAACAATGAATTTTGAACTTTTGATCAAACCAATGCATTGATAGATGGAAAAACTGTTACAACTAGGAAGAAAGGGACTTTTCTCAACTGTTGGGGGCAAATATGAGACTTGATTCAGAACCAAATCTTCTTTTTTTTTTTGCAAACCAGAAAAAACGAAGATCTAGGCGAATCCAAGAACCAACAAATCAAATTGGTGTGGCCTAATGTAAATTGCTAGCCTGGTTACCAAACCTATTATACATGTAGCTCCCGAGTCCTACATCCTCTACGCAAATAGGGCTTGTAGGACTCAGGAGCTATACTAGGTTTGGTAACCAGGCTAGCAAATTGCATTTGGTTCTTTGTTGCAAATTATCTACCATACCTATATAGAAGCAAATTAACTTCTACCATACCATAGAAACAAAAGAAGGCCTTACAATATCTGAACTGTGTGTACAAATGAACATTCATTGACAAGCAAAATATCCTATCCTTTGTCATAATTACAAAAACGTTCATGTATCTTATTTATCTTCATGTTGTACATCATTTCTAGGTTCTGTGTCACCATCCTGTGTTTCTGATCTATCTACATTTCCTACATTCACAAATTCCCAGTCTTGTGGTTGTTCCTCAGGATTGTCATTACTTGTACTGTGACTTGACGCATGTAACCCACCTCTCTCCTGTGATTCTGTCTCCTGAGGTTTCTTGGCAACATCTTGCCTTATCCTAACATTTTCCTTTTCTTCTTTATCATCTACATGTACCTCAGCTTGTACTTTTGGAAGCTCTAAAACATGTTGTCTTTCAGTGGAGGTCTTTCTGTCCATTTCTTCTAAATCAGCCTGTACGGCATTTGGGCCTGCCACATTTTCAGAGTTTTGGTCTTGTTCGAGCAATGGTTTGCTTTCGTTTGCATTATTGTTTGGCCTAGCAGCTTCTGGTTCGTTATCATCTGCATTATTGGTTTCACCCTGTCCTTCAGCTTCAAGTGTGGGATCGTCCCTTTCATTGTTTCTAAGTCCTTCTGCGTCTGCCTCATTTCCAGCATGATGTTGTCTCTCGTTGTCTTGATTTTCTTGGGGCGGGTCTTGCTGGGTGTCAGCCTCGAATTTGATTTCGGTGTGGCACATGGGGCACTTCTCCTGTACGTAGAGCCACTTGCGGAGGCACGCACCGTGGAAGTAGTGACTACAGGGGGTCACTCGCGCCGAGTTTAGCTCCTGGAAACATATGGCGCAGACGTCGTTTAACTGAGCTAGTTCTTCTGCTGTGGCCTGTCGCAGAGACTGTATGTTGCTGACCGCTTTCCTACGCAGTAAGAAGCTCTTCCAGCCTTGCTGAGCGCGCTGCCACACGTTAAAGTAGCAGTGCACGATGATAACCGAGGCTCCGATCCAAGTCCACTCCCCGAACAGAGCTTCCTTCGCGCCGTAGTACACGACGCACAGCGCCACAATGAATTCTAACGTCTTGCAGGTCGCTTTTATGGCGTACACGATGTCGTCCAGGTTTTCCCACGGTTCGTTGCGATATCCGTCGATCATGAAGAGCGTGTACATGAACATCGACGCCACGGCGTGCAGAGAGGTGAGAATACAGCTCGAAATGATGATCAGCAACCACAGATCAACATCAAAGAAGCTACTGATGAGGAAAGTCATGTACAAGGGGAAGGTGAGCAGGAAAAGGCACATGGTGATAGACCGGAGGTGCTTCCAGAAGCTTTTATTCTGCGACGCACCCAGAGCCAAAAGTATGGGCTCGGTAATCTCATGCATAGACTGGATTGTAGACGCTAGGACAATGAAAAGGACAATACTGAGTAGGAAGGTTCTTTGTACACTCTTGAGTTCAAGTAAACCAGTTTGTAGTGCCAGTAGCAGTAGTGTCAGCCCCTCGGTGACTCCTCTGTGCATGATGTTGTCATGCATAAAGGCTTCAAACCCCTGGAGGTACAGCTTGGTTAGGGTGAGTATGAGCTGGGCTACGTACGACACGGTAAAACACAGTCCGAGGAGCGCGTACGGGCTTCCGCAGCACTCCGCCATACTGGCCAGGAGAAGGATGATCGTCCCCTCTTCAAGAACAGGGTGGTTGATGCTGCCCAGGAAAAGATACACCTGTACAGCAAATATGAAACACCAATACGCCAAAAACAGCGACGGTACAGCCAGCTTGTTCCACAAGTACAAGAAGTACGGGAACCAACCGACCACGGAGGTTACTGCCCTTACAGATTTCTGTGCCGCCAACACTAAGTTGTATGGCACAAATAAGTTCTTTGCGATAAAATACAGCACTTCTAGGGTGGTGAACAAAGCAGCAAAGGTGTGGAAGAGCTTTAAGCTTCCCAGAGGCATCATACAGAGTTTTGCTATGAGAGGAATCAATGAGGCTGAATAAGGCCACAATCGTCTGTCACCAATGAGGTAGGAACATGCCAGCGCGGCGAGGCTTTGCCCCACGAGATGGATGACGAATCGGTGGAAACTGTCGTCGTTGTAGAACACGAGGCCCTCGTAGCCCTGCTCCAGCTCGGCTGCAATGTAGGTGCCAGCTGCTAGGTGGCTGAGGAGAAGGATGACTGCTGAGAGGATGTGTGTGTAGAGCTGGATCAGCTTCTTGAGAGGCAGGAGGAAGATTGTCAGGGCAAGGATGTAACCTGGGGAAATAAAAATAGTGATTTAGCATGAAAGTTCATCTGTGTTGGTACAAGTCATTATGAATTAAAGACTAAGCTTTAACTTCCAACACTTAAATACAGAATTGGACTTACCCAATTCAGGGGGTGACACAAGTCATCTGGCACGTATGACCTGCTACTACATGTGCGCAAGGTCACGTGTCTCTGACGTCACGGTCCAAGAGTAGACGGGTCCATTCCGTGAACAAGGTTGATGGAGTCAACCGAAAATTTGGGTAAGTCTCAATTCTGTATTTAAGTGTTGGAAGTTATTTCATAAAAATAGTGATTCTTCATAGACAGTTTGAATTACTGTGTAAAGTGTGTATACTGTATATAATATAGAAACGTATCATTATTACATGTACAGCCTGTATGTCTAATAGGGACTACATCGGCATACAATTTCATTGTAGTTATCATCATGAGTAGAGTGTTTGCCTTGGATTTGAAAGGTTGTAAGTTTGATTCCTGTCTAATTATAAGTCACACCAAAGTAAAAATGTAAAAAGTTAGGTTTACTTTTAACTGTCCTACATTGTCTCATTGCAGGGCTCGAAATTCATTGATAGAGTGCATAGTTAAGTGCACTGGTGCACCCAATGTAAAAAATTAGGTGCACAAAAAATATTTGGTTGCTCCATATAAGTAGAATATCAGCAAAAACTAATTATGTTTCATTTCTACATACAGTAAATGTACTATAACAATCATTATGATAATATGTAAACCTACAAAAATATTTGGGTGCACTGGTGCACCCACAGAAAAGAATTAGGTGCACCGCTTCAATTTTGGGTGCAATAAGGTGCACATGCATTGTCATGTTCATCCTGTCCTTGGTGCTGAAATCACTATCACATGCATGTTAAAAGTAATAGTGCCCTTAATACTAGTTGTGCCAGGTGTTTTGCACTGTATGATTATGAGCAATCAATATGCAAACAATTCTTAGATTTCTTTTTTTCATTATTTATCATTTTTTCATATTCAGTAATGACCTTTGACGTCAAGCAAACACAGCAACTCTTGTAATAACACATTAAAATAATAACATCCAATCGAGTACATTGTTGAAATAAAAGGTCGCTGTGTTAGAATGTACTGATGTGTCATAACCATATAACCATAAGGCCACACCAATTTAATTTGTTGGTTCTCAGATTCGCCTCTTCATTTTTTGTCTGATTTGCAAAAAAAAAAAAAGGTTCCGTTCTGAATCAACTCAAAAATGCTGAGAAACTGAGAAAAGTCCTTTTCTTCCTAGTTTTTACAGTTTTTCCATCTGTCAATGCTGTGGTTTGAATCCGTTTGATTAAAAGTTCAAAATCTATTGTTTAAATATCAATCCAGCCTTTTGAGTTGACTTCATGGCTCCTATCATAGCATTTGTATAATAGGATGCCTAGACCTGTTTTCATTTATTTCTTTATTTTCTTTTTGCCCTACCTGTCGCTCCATATTTTTTCTGAAAAAATCCGAGGAACAACAAGTTAAAATGGTGTGGCCTAAGCATAATTTACAATGTCCAATGTTACAAATGTTAAAAGTTTTGGGTTTATTTAAGTATCGATTTCATTCTACTTTTTTACCATTTGGTAAAGGGTGTTTAGTATCAATAATGCTAAATGTTATTAAAATATCCTTTAGCATGGCTTGTACCGGTATTTCATTTAACTCACCCAGAATGTAAGCGTTCCATGACAGGTACTGGAAGCTGAAGTTCTGTTGATGAATCCCTCTGTAGGGCAGGTATTTGCCGACACTGTCCTCCCACAGGTACAGCACCTCCAGTAGGAGCAGGGATGGAACCCTCAATACCACACCTAATCCTCTCTCCACCCAGCCTGATACATGTTCTCTCAGGGGCATGGTTGTGCTGTGTATAATGATAAAAATAAAAAAACATTGTCACAACATTTAAGGGTTAATGACCCACCCCGAGGTGAATATGGTGTGATATAGCCTTGTCAGTTGCTATAACCACCGAATAAAGCCACCGAGTGAGCGCAGTCACTGAGTCACACATCATGTGGAGGATCACAGGTTGTAGATATATGTATTATATGTATGTATTGTTGATTACTTAAGTATGTCATACGTGGGCTGAAAGCCTGCAATAGCATTAAATACAGGTGTTCTGGCCCGTGTGACAACTAGCCATATCACACAGAGTTCTAAGTTTATCACACAGGTTTCCACGTGTCACAATAATATAGCATTAATGCTCTCAGAGGCATTGTTGTGCTGTGTATATGTGAGGAAAAAAGGGTCAACTGCAGTTCAAAACACAGCTGCTAGGGGTGTTGGAAATATTCTACAGTAAAGAGGGAACCCTCAGTACTACATGGTTGTGCTGTGTATAATAAAAAGGAAAACAACAAAAAACAATGTCACAACAATATAGCATTAATGCTCTCTCAGAAACATTGTTGTGCTGTGTATGTGTGAAAAAAAAGCTCAACTGCAGTTCAAAACACAGCTGCTAGGGGTGGTGAAAATATTTTACAACGGAGAGGGGACTCTCAGTACTACATGCATATGGTTTAGCCTGGGTATACAAAGCTCTCGGCCGGAGGTTAATGACCCCAACCTAGGGGCGGCGGCCGCCAGGAGCGCGATTTAGTCAGGCTAGCATATGGTTGTGCTATGTATAATGAAAAAGAAAAAAAAAACAATGTCACAACAATATAGCATTAATACTCTCTCAGAGGCATTGTTGTGCTGTGTATGTGTGAAATAAAAGGGTCAATTGCAGTTCAAAACACAGCTGCTAGGGGTGGTGAAAATAGAGAGGGAACTCTCAGTACCATACCCAGCCTGATACATGATCTCTCAGGGGCATGGTTGTGCTTTTTTTGTGTGAAATAAAATTGTCAACTGCAGTTCTAAACACATCTGCTAGGGGTGGTGAATATAGGGAGGGAACCCTGAGTACCACACCCACTCCTCTCTCCACCCAGCCTGATACATGTTCTCTCAGGGGCATGGTTGTGCTATGTGTGTGTGTACTCCATCTAGTATGTTTGAAATAAAAGTGTCAACTGCAGTTCAAAACAGTCTGCTAGGGGGTGGAAGAAATATTTTACAGTGGAAATCTAGATCCACCTACCCTGACATGCACATATATAATTATAACATTTATACATTTCAGATGGAAATGATACAATGTTTCTAGATCTATTTTTTTCGCAAATAATCTTTGTAGATAACGTTAACATTATCTTAGCCTAAAATTAGTTGCCGAGTAATATATATCCCTACACGTTATTTGCGGACAGGACGAAACAAACTAGGCAAACAGGTTGGGGCACCTGACCTGGATGGCAACAAAAAACATAAATTATTTTGTGACTTGTCGACTCTATGGTCTTTCGATAAAATAGACTTACTGAGGACATTTGGCGATCCTTTCATACATAAATAGTTGTGCCAAAACATAGATGTGGTTCATCGTTATCCAAATCTATTCATATTAGTACTCTTTTATACTCACCGTGAACGAAAAACTGATCATGAACTTTGTAATCACAGAACTTCCGCATGATCGGCGGCCATGTTGGTACCAGTGACCTTATGACCTTTGGTTTCAGAGATGAACTTTACAAATTCTCGTTTCCGATCCTTAAATGCCTTATAAATACTTAAATAGACAAAGTATATGACTAGAAGGATTCAAATTTTAACCAAAATTTTATTTTTGCACACGCAGAAAATGTAAAATTCTTGACGCTTTCTGCGTTTCCCAGCATTCATCAGGCAAAATGGCTGTCGTCGAAGTCGTCTTCGAATTTTTACTTCCGCTTTCGATCAGAAATTTGCGA
This sequence comes from Branchiostoma belcheri, assembly GCF_001625305.1. Lineage (NCBI taxonomy): Eukaryota > Metazoa > Chordata > Leptocardii > Amphioxiformes > Branchiostomatidae > Branchiostoma > Branchiostoma belcheri. The sequence goes on from NW_017804487.1 coordinate 728,557, forward strand.
TTTTAGGTCAATTCAACAAATTGTTTTCAGGAGAAAGGGGATCTAGGTATCTAAGATACAAATTATTAAGCGTATTTCATATTTCAATATTTATAAACGTCTAGGAAAGTCCCTGACGACGTCTTTTCTCCGACAAGAAAATACCGGTAAGTTGCGTTGTGAACGTTGAAATAATCTTATGTTCTTTTGGGCCACCGGTACCATGCATGTCTTTGAAGCATATGTTGCCCCTTTTTTAACAATATCAAATGGTACCTAACGTATGGCAGTGGTTATAACGAAAAGATTACATGTAAACCTGTATATACAATCATACAAGCTGAAACAACTGTTGCTTGCATGTATAATTTTCATGCTTCAGTTGTATGATCATCATCATCATCATAGCTTATCGCCAATCCACTCCAGCCAGTTCCGCGCTGCTTCATTGGCCTCCTGGAGATCTGTGTCTGTGCAGGTAGGACCAAGCCTGCAGCCGTGCATCAGGTGCTGGATGGTCTGGGGGTCCTCTCCGCAGCTGCAGGTTGTACTGGTGGACTTGCCCCACCGTGCCAGGTTGTCCCCTGTCCTGGCCACCTTAGCCCTTGCCCGGTTCAGGGCCACCCAGTCCCTTCTGCGCAAGTCTGTCCCTGGGGGCAGTGTCTCGCTGGGGGAAGGGAGTGCCCTGTTGTTACTTGGGTGACTCTCCTTCCACAGCTCTACCCTGAGGGTCGCTGGTGTCATACCCCCGAGGCCTCGGGCCGTCATGAAGCTGCGGCGGGATTTCAGACGTCGGGGGACCTCCTGGTGTCCGTATAACGGGTGCCTAGGATCACTGAGCTGCTTTTCTCGCTCTGTCCTTGTCTGGACACCTCGTCGGATGCCAGGTGGGCAGATACTTGCCAGTGTGTGCAGTGCTGACAGGGGGGTAGCCATCAGGTTACCGGTGATTGAGCGGCAGGCTCTATTCAGCTCCACATCAACCTTGTAAGCATGGGGTGACCTCTCCCATACTGCGGCGCAGTACTCAGCAGTGGAGTAGCACAAAGCCAGTGCTGTCTGCTTGAGGGTGTTGGGGTCCGCTCCCCAGCTGGAGTTTACCAGGTTGTAGAGAAGGCTGTTACGGGCAGACACCTTCTTCCTTAGCTTGGTGACGTGCTCTCTGAAGGACAGAGTCCTGTCAAGGGTGACACCAAGGTACACTGGGTGTGGGGTGTTTTCGAGTTCTTTTCCCTCCCAGGTGATTCTGAGTTTTCTCGATGCTGCATGGTTATTGAGGTGGAATGCGCAGACCTGGGTCTTCCCCGGGTTGGCGTTCAGGAACCACGTTCTGTAGTACCCTGATAAGGACTCCAGGGCGTCTTCAAGTCGCTTCTCAATGACTTTAAAGCTTTTCGACTGGGTTGCCAGGCAGAGGTCATCTGCGTAGATGAACCTCCGGATGTTGTTGAAAGTCGGCTGGTCATTGGTATATATGATCAGATGTTGTTTTAGCAACTGCACCAGAAAGCGACCTAGGCCTCCTACGTAAAGAATTATTTGTGATGTTGTTTACAGCATGTACGCCTTTTTTATGTGTAAAAATTGCGCTGCTCACATGTCAGTCATATTTTTGGTTGTTGTTGTTGTTTTACGGCTATTTTTCCGCTAGACGTCGTCTCCAGGTGCCATAATGAATAATTTATTCATTCTCTGTTTAGTCCTTTGTCTGTCAAGGTCGCTCAGGTACTTGTGCTCAGGTGGTTGTCCATAATTATTGGCAGTTAAGTTACATTACTAGAGCACGTCGGCAGAACGTACTGCGCCTGCGCAGAACCCTGTAGTATTTTCACGGTTTTCGATGGATTTTTGGTCAACGTTGCATTAGAATTTTTCCTGTTGCAGAGGATATCTTTTCCGAAATAACATTTGGAAACTACAGACGGAGTGTTAACCTTATATGCGCAAATACAACCTAATATATATGAGACGTTCTGCCGAAGTGCTATGTACAATACATAACAGGTTTGGCGCAGGTGCAGTGCGTTCTGCCGACGTGCTCATTACTAGCAGCTTGTTAATATTAATGTTAAAACTTTTACGTCCTTGTGAATACACACACTGGCCAAACACACTGGGTCAGAGATATGTCAGTTTTTTTTATAATTTATGGTGTAACTTGTAGCCACTCGGATATGAATTTTCCATGCATTTGTACACTGATATCAGCACGTCGGCAGAACGCACTGCACCTGCGCCAAACCCGTAATGTATTGTAATTTGTACATAGCACTTCAGCAGAATGTCTCATATAAGGTTGTACTAGCGCATATAAGGTTAACATCCCGTCTGTAGTTTCCAAATGTTATGTAGGAAAAGATATCCTCTGCAACAGGCAAAATTCTGACGCAACGTTGACCAAAAATCCACTGAAGAGTGAAAACCATGAAAATACAGGGTTCTGCGCAGGTGCAGTACGTTCTGCCGACGTGCTACTGATATCTGAGTAAAGCATGCATGTCACATGACAGGAGCATATTGAAGATATCTGGTATTGAATGGGACAATGTTGATGTTTTGGAAGCATAAATTGCATTAACTTTTGTCTGTTTTCTTGTTATGTTCATAGTGACTGCTGCTAGCATTATGACTGAGGGCCAAGATGTAACCTGGCGCTCTCGTGTGAAAGCCATCTTCGACGTGGTGTTCCGGGTTCCCTCCATCTATGTCATGGACTCCATCCTGAAGGACCAGCTCCCCATCCCATGGACCACTGAGTCACACATCATGTGGAGGATCACAGGTGCGTTTCAAACTTTGATGTTGAATATAATGTTAATTGCAAATGTAAACTGCATACAAATGTAGATATGATTAATTATGTGATACCTTAGGCTGCAATAGCATTAAATACAGGACTGTTCCCGCCCATGTGATAACTCACCCTTGTCCTGCGGGACCCATATATAGCACCAGGTGTATACTAGTAAGTACAATTTGGTGGTATTTCTCATCCAACACATCACACCCCAGTGAAACGCAAAGAATGCAGACATTTCCTCAACAGACAGCAACCATCGAACAAGTACAAAAACGTGCCTGCCGTACCATCCTTGGAAAGGACTATACTAACTATACATCAGCTCTACAACAGTGTGGTCTTGAGACACTGGAGAACAGGAGAGTCAACCTGTGCCGTAGGTTTGCAGTCAGCATGGAGAAGTCGGAGAGAACCGCTGATCTGCTACCTCCAACCCGGGGACAGTCGACCCGACGTGAACTCAGAAACTCTACAAAACGGACTCTCCCTACCACATGTACAACAAGATGTAACAACAGCCCTCTACCGTCCCTCTTAAGACTGTTGAACGAAATGAAATGATAGTGCTCGTAACTCTGTAAATGCCTCTCTTGTGCAATTTGTA
>NW_017804487.1:731959-749812 GCF_001625305.1 Branchiostoma belcheri
CAAAAAACAGTTACTCAAGCAACTGGATATGATTTTGAAAACGTCAGACGTTTCAGCTAGTATCCACTAGCTTTCGTCAGTGACTGAGAGACCAGAGGGGAAAGCAGGTTTATATACACAACCTGTTGATTGATATGCAAATAGAGTGAAGACAAATTTTTGGAAGTCGAAAAAGGAACAAAAGTCAGACAAGTCAAGACAAGATGATGCAAATTAGTCTGAAAGCTCCTGTTATACAGGACAGGAGCTTAAGTGTTGTCTGTCCTCGGGGCTGGGAGTGCCAAATCCCAAGTGCCGGAAAGATCGACCCGTAGCCCCCCTTCCCTCGTTGAGGGTGGGGTTGTACATTCTTTCATATATTGCCTCTTTAACACCCCGTTCCCACCAGCGTGTTTCGCGGTCTAAGACATCCGTGGACTCGAGTTTGAAAGAGTGACCCTGGTTGTGTTGTAGGTGGTGGAAAATAGCTGAGGAGTAGCCGTTGGCACTAGGTCGGCAATGTTCCTTGTACCTTACTTTAAGCGGCCGACTTGTCTCTCCGATGTAGGTGTTGTTACAATTGGGCTCCTCACATTTGAGTCTGTAAATAACATTCGCCTTGGTACCCTTGTGAGGTCGGTCCTTAGGGTGTACCAGTCTTTGTCTGAGGGTTGAGTGAGGTTTGAAGTTAGTGGCTATGTTGAAGTTTTGGAAGATCCGTCGGAGTTTCTCAGATACTCCTTGGACATACGGAATAGTGATGTTGGCCTTGTTTTTGTTGGTCAATGGTTTGCACTTCTGGGTTTTCTTAGACTGATCTGAAGGTTTGAGCGCTTTGTTGAAAGTCCAGTTTTGGTAGCCACATTTAGCCAGGGCACCTCGGAGGTGTCTATGTTCGTCCGTTTTGGCTTGGTCTGAAGTGACAATGTTGTCTGCACGATGGAAGAGAGTTTTGATCACTGCTAGTTTGTGTTCCAAAGGGTGGTGGGAATCAAAGGCCAGGTACTGATCAGTGTGGGTTGGTTTCCTGTACACTTCGAAACAAAGGTTACCATCTTCCTCTACGATAGTTTTGGTGTCTAGGAAAGGGAGCATGTTGTCATGGCTTGGCTCCTGTGTGAACTTGATGTTGTCATCTATCTGGTTGATGTGGTCAAAGAAGTCAGCAGCTACCCTCTTTTTCAATCTGCACCAAGTGTCATCTACATATCGAAACCAGTTGGCCGGGGGAGTGTCATTGAAAGTGCTGAGGGCTTTGTTTTCAAACTTCTCCATGTACAGGTTTACAACAATTGGTGAGACTGGTGATCCCATAGCACAGCCGTGCATTTGTTGGTAGAACTGTCCTTTGTGGGTAAAGTATGTGCATCCTAAGCAGAGTTCTAGTAGCTCACAAACTTGGTCAACGGATAGGTTGGTTCTATCTGCAAGTGTATCATCGGCTTCCAAGGCTTCCTTGACTACTGACACTGCTTCCTTGGGTGGTATGGAGGTGAAAAGTGAGCACACGTCATATGAAGTGATGGTTTCATCATCCTCTACATGAATGTCTTTGATTTTGTTGACAAAGTCGGCACTATTCTGTACATGGTGCTGAGATTTCCCCACTAGTGGTCCTAAAATCTTGGCTAGAAAACCTGCTAACTCATAGGTGACAGAGCCTATACTGGAGACTATGGGTCGTAGAGGGACACTTTGTTTGTGGATTTTGGGAAGGCTGTAGAAAGCAGGGGGTTGTTCCGTTGTGGGATTGAGTTTTAGGTAGGTGGGGCGATCCAGAACTCCTTCGGTTTGCAATTTCTTGAGAGCTGAACTGATTTTCCCTTTAAACTTGATTTGATTTGATTTGATTTGATTTATTAGGCTGATAACACATAAGTAAGCAGCCAGGACTGCCCAACTAGCCGGAGGCTATTATAAAGGGCTAGCCCTCACAACAATAACATAAACAATTTGGAACAGTTAACATTGTCAGTTACAATTCAGATAGACATACTACTACTACATAACAGATGTTGTGGCCAAACGTTAACAAGCTAGAATATCCGGCCTGGTCGTCGTGCGTTTACTACAATTACATTTATATGTCAGGTTAATATACTATTACATAACAGATGTTGTGCACTATATTTACACTGTCAATACAATATTATTCTATTGAACTATTTAGTTTAAACTTGTTAGTGGGGTCCTTTTTCAAGGGCATGTAGGTGTCTTTGTCTCCCAATAGGTCCTGTACCTTCCTGTCGTACTGCTCCCTGTCTAAGACTACTGTGCATCTGCCCTTGTCTGCAGGAAGAATCAATATGTCTTGATTGGTGGCCAAATCTTTGAGAGCGGTACGTTCTTCCCGTGTGATGTTACTAGCAGGGGGTTTGGAGACTTTCAGGGTGGTAGCTACTTTGGTGCGCAAGGCTTCAGCTTGTCTCTGTGGTAAACGTGCCCGACGAATTGCTGACTCGGTTTCTGTCACAATGTCAATGCTGGGAATCTTGTTGGGTGCTACTGCGAAATTTAGACCTTTAGAAAGCAGTGATTTCTCTGGTTCTGTGAGAGTATGGCTACTTAGGTTTTTTACCCACCTCTCGTCGGTTTGGGCCTGTGTAGTGGTTTTGGGTTCGGAACTGTTTGATCTCCAATTTGGGTCACTATCTGCTGCGCTAATAGTCTTCTTTTGCTGTAAACGATCAAATTTGGTCTTCTGTCTGTCTTTTCCCTTCTCGTGCTGATCAAGTTGTCCGCGTGTTATGAACTCTTTAGTTTCGGCAAAAATCTCGTCTGATATATAGTTTCTCCCTCAGTAGTTTTTCAAGGTTAGATTTCCTCGCGTTTAGACCGTCTAATTTGTAGTTGATCTGTCTTACCCTTTCGTTTAGTAACTTTCTTTCCGCGTTGAAGATGATCTTGTTGGCGTTGAAGCCTCTGATGGAAGTTTTTAAGCGTAGGCTAATTTGCATCATCTTGTCTTGACTTGTCTGACTTTTGTTCCTTTTTCGACTTCCAAAAATTTGTCTTCACTCTATTTGCATATCAATCAACAGGTTGTGTATATAAACCTGCTTTCCCCTCTGGTCTCTCAGTCACTGACGAAAGCTAGTGGATACTAGCTGAAACGTCTGACGTTTTCAAAATCATATCCAGTTGCTTGAGTAACTGTTTTTTGGCATATCGTATTACCTGGATGTCTAACCTTCATCGACGAAAATATGTGTAATATCGTGTAAATTATTTAATGTGTAACTCTATTACCACATCTTGACTCCAAGATTGTGCTGTCGTTAAGTTTTTAAAACAGGATGTACATCTTAGAACGTAATTCAGCTTTATGCTGCAATGTTCTTGATTTTAGCAATAAACCATTTTTGATTTGATTGATTGATTTGATATACGTACATAGAGTCAGGTGAAAATGAGAACCCTACTACAGTTGAACATGCCCATATTGCATACTTCAGCAAGGCAGCAACTCACTGTCCACTAATCTGAAAATATAAATACAGAGTAATAAAACTGTAGCCAAAGCTTTATAACAGTCTTATCATATGAATGGCTACATATATTTTGCTACCTGTTGAAAGATGTTTCAGACGAAGAGTACCAGTAATACATTTTAGAAACTAGGGTTTGAATGAATGAAAGAATAATTATTTGGCTTTGCCATGAGTATGACAGTTTTTGGCAACACAGGTGCAATGTAGAAACACAAGCTGGCTTAGTACTAAAGTACTTTACAGTAGAGATTTGCTCAAAGCCAGTTGCATAAGTGTACATAATACTAGTAACAATACTTGTACATTTGGCTTTCAAGTTTCATAGTCTTCAAATCATAAGAATATGACTTTGCAAATTTTCTGAATAGAGACATCATTCATAGATTAAGGATTCTCATTTCTCACCTATGATTATATTTTTGATTATCTTTTCTTTTTTCCCAGGTTTTCTTGTTGCAGTTGGGGTCTTCGTGCTGACCCCAGATGTACTTCTCCGAGTCTACTCTTTCATTGGAGGAGTCCTAATCGCTCTGATTGTCTATTGGTGGAACAGTTACTACATCGCCCACTATCTCCAACAGACATCCTCAGACAATGCCCAGACTAGTATGAATGTCTTGGAGGACCACATGTTCGTCTATGGGCTTGTATTACTAGCAGTAATGACTGTGTTGTATACATTCACACGAGGCTATGCCCACGCTGTGGTAGGAAACTACATCCTGATTTCTTTTACGATTCCCCAGGTTGCTGTGTTGACCATGCCAAGATGGGTGATTGAAATGTCGCTACAAGCATCGCTTGTCATGTCGTACGGAGAACTGGTCACCTGTGCTGTTGTGAATGGGGTGTATATAATCTATCTGTCCAGATTTTTAATCCCGGTCGTGTTCCAGCTTATAAGAACGTACGGGATCCAAGCATTCGTGGAGAGTACGTGGATACGGCTACACATACCGGACGTATTGAGAGTGTTCTGGTTAACAAGAATAGCCGCCCAAGCTGTTGCCTTAGTGTACTTTGTAGTGATAGAAGAAAATGATGCCAGGGTGGTTTGGTATTTACCGGATAGTTCGGAGTGGTGGGAGATTGTGAAGGACTTGATGGTCAGTGGATGTGACTCGATGTTCACGATATCGGGGATGAGCTCTGTCATAGCTATCATCATGCACAACGTAGGGCTACTGTTGCAGAAGTTTCTCAATGTAGAAGACACGGAGGAGAAGAGGATAGGGACAGTTTCGGCTGTCCTGTTCTTCATCTTAGCCGTCCAGACGGGACTGACCGGTCTGGAGCGGAAGAAGCGGCTGGTACGCTTGGGTCGGAACATGGGGCTCCTAACGACCGCGATATTTCACTTCATACACAACATGGTGCACCCGAGACTGATGACGCTCAGCGCGCAACACACTATAGACATGAGAAGACACTACCCCCCACTCACCGTCAGTGCCTTCATCTTCTTCGTCCCTTTCTACTTAATCTACCTGTTGTGGAGTAACAGCAGCTTCAGCACGTGGCTGCTTGCGGTGACCGTGTTCACTGTGGAACTCCTGGTGAAAGTCCTCGCCACATGGTTCCAGTACGCACTCCTCTTAATCGACGCGAGACGAGAGCAGTACTGGGAGAAGCTTGACGACTACCTGTACTATATCAAGTCCACGGCGAACAGTATAGAGTTCGTGTTCGGGATATTCCTCTTCTTGAACGGTAGCTACGTCTTCTTCTTCGAGTCTGGTGGGACGATACGCGCCATCATGATGTGCATGCATGCGTACTTCAACATCTGGGTGCAAGGGAAGGAAGGGTGGAGGACGTTCATGATGAGAAGAACTGCAGTGAAGAAAATCAACGCTCTGCCGGAAGCGACGACCGCAGAACTTACGCGGTTCAACGACGTGTGCGCGATATGTTACCAGGAGCTGACCAGTGCACGGATCACCCCCTGTAAGCATTATTTCCACGCCATGTGTCTGAGGAAGTGGTTGTACGTACAGGACCACTGCCCCATGTGCCATAGAAAGTTGTACCAAACAGACGAGCCACAGTCTTCTTCTGAAGAGGAAAATCCAGATGTGTTAGATTTTGATATGGCAGATGATGACTAGCTATTAGTAAGGGATAGAAAATACCTTTTATGTGTAAAGTTATTCTGTAAATAGACAAAAATATTGTTCACTCAAAGAAAAGGATGTCAATATTTTGCAATCAGCTGTTAAAAAATTTGCCAAAATGACCCATATTTTGAAATATTGTAAATGTCCCAGCAAATTGTTAGGGTAAAAATGTTGTGGCCTGAATTTTCAATAGCAAGTTTAACTTCATGACTCTTAAATGTGCAGACATTTTTTTTTTCCTTTGTAAGACCACACCAATCTAATTTGTTGTGTCTCGGATTCGCCCTGTCCATTTTTCTGATTTGCAAAAAAAAAAAAAAATTTGGGGGGGTTCTAAATCAACTGCAAAATGGTCAATGAAAGACATATTTTGGCCCCTGGTTGAAGAAAGCCCTTTTCTTCCTCATTGTAGTTAGAGTTTTCAATTTAACATTGCAACTTTGTTTCATTAAAAGTTCAAAATCTACTCACTTCACGGCTCATACCGTAATATTTCCTGCTATCATGGGATGCCTTGGCCTTTTTTTTTTGCCGTCGCTTCATATTCGAGAAGCAACACATTAAATTGGTGTGGCCTAAAAGACAATTATTCAAACACAAAGCAATTTTATAGCATAAGATTTCATATTGAATAAATGGGTTGCTTCCCTCATGATGTAAGTTGTTGAATGTGTATTGCACAACAATAGACATATTTATCAATTTATATGTAAATAAAGATACATATTCTCGGAAAGACAATATGACAATTTGTTGCAATTGGTCATGCAATAGAATCTGCTGTTACCACACAAGCCAAAGAGCAATGAAAGGACAAAAAGTATATTATTTGTGTTTCTCACCTACATGTAATCAATAGCAATGTTTTGTATTTTTTGTGAATTATACATGTTGGCACTGAAAATGTTTAAAAACAATTGGATAGCAAATAGTCAATCAAAAATGGAAACTGTCTTGTCATATATTTTGAAGCCAAGTGACAATGAAAATTATATTCATGTAACTTGAAATGTTTGTTTGGTCGCATGTACTTTTGGGAAGAAAATTAAGTGTGACTCTTTTTAAAACATGTACATGAGTTTGGTTGTGTACACGAAGTATCTTTTCTTTGCTATAATGTCTCATTTTAAAATAGGTGTTATATTTCACCACAGTTGAAACAATCTTCACATACATGTATTCTGGTACCTACATACTGTGAGGAACACTAGCCTGGATTATGAAATGATTTGACAGAAATAATGTTAATATACTGATTAGTTTACACATGCAAAATTTCTGATCCACTGAATACAAAGCTGTCATTCAAAGCTGTATTGGTATATATCTTGAGAGTAATTTTAGGCCACAGCAAGTAATTTTCATGGATGACATCAGCGCGCGCATTAATGTTTGCCTGATTTTGGAAAAAAAATTGTTGCCTTCCGACAGTGGTCAATGTCTGTTGCCTTGCCGGAAGGTGGATGGCAGATGTAACTATTAAGAGAGGAGACAAGAAAAGACTCTGATTTAATGTTTGTTTCTTACTTTGATGTAGTGATATGTAATGTTGGCTGTGTATATGTGATGTTCCTATTGAATCAAAACCATTTGTTCAAAGTTTTTGTCAGCACTTTAAAATGTAGAAAACTTGTTTTTTTCGGCCCGTCTGGGTTTTTTTTTCGCCCGCTCGCATTAGATTTGGAATCTGCGGGGATGTCATCCATGAAATTTACTTGCTGTGGCCTTACTTGTGTTCTTGGGGGTAGGAACTTAAAAATATATCTTTTTAGGTTGACAGAAAAGTGTGACAATCATTATTTTGAAAGTTCGTTGTGTGGTGACTATCCTGTGCAATATTTAATGTATTTTTTTTTCAGTCACTCAGCAGTCCAATAATCTAGTTACCCTGTTCTTTGCATGACAGAAAGTGTATGTTTCTTTTTGTTTAAATACACCACATTTGAAAATTATTGACGGGATGTCATCATTGTATAGATTACCACGACCTTAGATTTACGATACGTTCAACTCGCTTAAACTTCTTGGGGGACTGGGAAACGTTCTGTATCCATTATTACCTCCATGTAGGTGATAAGAAGGGGAGTCATCACCAAGTGTCTTGACCATGTGTTCATGGACTTGGGAGACATCACTTTTTATCGATATACTTGATCACAGCACGAGCTTCTGTTCCTGACATTTTATTTTTTTGCCCTCACCCACCCAATTTTCACGGGGCGTCACGTGCTAATTGATGAATATCAAAAGTTGCATTTCTGTGGGCAGTGATGTTAGAAGTCATAGTATACAGCTATACCACAGAATGCCTCGCGGAGACTACACTTCCTTAGACTCCTCACCAAACAAGGAATGAGTGTCTCTGACCTCATTCAGTTGTACACAGCCCTTGTTAGGCCTGTGCTGGAGTACGGCTACGTGCTCCTAATGGGCTGTAGTAAAAAACAGGAACTGTCTCTCTCGAGAGAGAGAGAGTGCAGAGGAGAGCCTTGAAGATCATCTCTCTGGGTGGAAGGAGGAATGTTCCCGACCTCCCAACACTCCGAGAAAGACGTGAACTTGCGGCTGTCAAGTTGTTCAAGTGTATGCTCAGCCCTGACCACCCACTACATGATTTGGTACCAGGAGCCAGGTCGGACAGCGCAGGGAGGTGTTTGAGGAACTCTGGGGGAAAGCACGGACAAACAGACTGTATAACTCGTTCCTCCACTGCATGCACAATCAGACTGTACAATAGCCAAATGCAGACCTAGTGTTCTAGTGTTTCATGTCCCACTTTTGTATGTAATTGCCTTGTGCGTCACTTTTGTATATGTAATTGCCTTGTGCGTCTCGTCTATGTCAAGTCCACACAATTCAGGAGTACTACGTACCCCTGTTATGTTGACTGTTCTCAATAAAATTGAAATTGAAAATGGAAGTTTCACCTCTTTACTCTTGATGAGGCCGAGAACTTTTGATTACATTTAATTTGTGTTAAATTATAAATGAAAAAATTCCACACCATGAATATTATAAGTTTGCGCTATATTTAATAGATATGTCATCGACTATCCAATAGTCCTAATTTACAGTCTAAATGCAACCCATTAAAAAGTTCAAAGAAAATGTGGCATTTTAGTCTTGCTTGTTTTTTTAATCTTACAAACTTAAGTGAATATAACAGCAAAACATATTTCCGAATTGACCAAATTGGTTTAATCATACAAGCAAATTGAAAGAAACATTCTGTGTAAATATATCATGAAATCTACGGCCTAAAATGTGTGTTATACTTGTAGTTATATTGAATATATAAATCATTTCAAGAAGGTTATTTAGTTTAGTGAATACTATGATTGCGAAAATGTTGCCACCAACATGGCAAGCGCTCTACGGTGTAACTTACCATCTCTATGTTGCTGATTAGTAATTTATTTTTACCTTTTTCTAATTAGGTAACACTGACATGATATTACGGACTAGTACGAGCGGTGAAAATGCTACTAAACCACAGGGATACAAAGCGTAAATTATAAATTTGCGATAGTACATAGCAGATTTTATGACAAGCCGGCACATGCTGGCCTTTTGCGGCATTCATGAGCCGGCACTGTGCTGATGTTCTGGAGTTCTGCTACGGTAGAGCCTAGGTAACATGAGTGACATCCTCCGTACTTACCATCGACTACAGAGGATGGCACCCAGCATGAGCTTCGGAGATTTGTTTATTTGTTTATGCCATGTTGATTTGATTATATGGATGACATCCTCTGGGAACCCCAAAACTGATGCGCGCGTGCGAATAAAGAAAAGTTTTGCAAAAAAAAAGTTGCTTTCACTATGAAATCTACGTGGTCATGAAGGTTGAACAAATGGCACAGAATATGTTATGGCGAATAATCTACTCTTCGAATTCATTTCTTTACATTTTTGTCTTTTTTCCTTTGATTTTGGCATTCTACGACATTGGTATCGTTTCTAAATGTTTTCCTTGCAACTTATGGTATATTTTTGCTCATTTAGCAACTGTTTTGCACGATTTACAGTATGGTTGAAAACTTTTTTCTTTGGAAACGGCCGAAAATTCATGCGCGCGCGGATGTCATCCATATAATCAAATCAACATGGCCTTATTATAATTCACCACAAGTACAAACATACAAGTGGAAGGGAGGACAAAACAGTATTGACACCTGTACAAGTTGTCCTCCCAAACACAACAATATAAATACAGTTCAATACAAATTACAAAGTCGAACAATTGTTGACATGAAATATATAAATTCCTACAATAACATACAATAGTCAATAAAATGCAATACAATACACTGCTATAAAATAGCATTCATTATATACAATTGTAACAATATTAAAAACTAGTCAGAATACTAATGAGGCCTTAAAGCTGTACAGGAGGCACACCCACAAGACGTGGTCCAAGAGCAGGGGAAGTCAGAACTGTAGTGAGCATTGAATCTAGTGAATGTAGCTCTTACAAGCGGTCACTTGAATGCCAGAATGATGGGCAATTGAGTGGCTAATGCACCAGTATTGCAGACATCAGGATTCAGCTTGTTGATATTGGTGATTGGCTTGTTGGTAGAGATGATGGTATTCTTGTGAACAGGCGAAAGTCAATGTCCGTTAGGACGGCATTCCTAAACCTCAATCAGTGTGGCCTTAGGCAGGGGAGGATTGGCAGATATACCGCTTTTTCTCTGTGCATCCAGCAAAGCTCCACATCGGATCAATGACATGTCCTGGGTGTAACCAGTAGTGAAGGCAAAGTGTGTCTTTGATGGGAGGGTAATTTAATCCAACTGGGAATCCCTGATAGAGAGGATTAAGTCAACAACGTAAGGCACGTTAAGATTATAAGATCTACCTATAACTGAAGGAAATCAACAAGTTAAAGGGATCTTTAAACTATATGCAATTTATCTTGGAAACTAGAAAAGTAACATTTGCTAAGCAAATGCATAATGTTTACCTTCGGATATGGTATGCTCTGTTAATTCTTACTCAAACACATTCACATACATGTATATGGTGACAGGAGTCTAAATGCCTACAATGAAATTACCACATTGTGTGTGTGTCACATTGTGTAACCCGACACCAGTTACTATGGTGACAGACGTAAACAAAAGAGGCCATTGTCCAGGTTAGAGGTTAGTGTTTGGAGAAGAAATGGAAATGGAGCAAAAACAATATGTTTTCCTTCGGTAAACATGAAAAACTATACGCGGTACAATGTACCATGTGCGACTGCATTAGGTATCATCACAGCAATGTGCAAACGTAGTCAGAACATAAAATTCAAATTAAGAGAAATAGCAATTGGAATATTTAATAGAGGTATTCGTATACGTATATGACACTACGTCAGATACGCATTGCGATAGGCCTATTTTAAAAAACCAGGACCGTACATGAGATATCAAATCTATGGGCACCGGTGCAGTATCGTAAAATGCTACACAGGTGCCCATAGATTTGAATTACATGTATAAAACTTTTGTTTAATCTGTTTTCGTAGATGTAAAAACTAGTTTACACACTTCAGTTATTATTTCTGTGTCTTGATTTTGTTAAATTAATCAATTATTTCATTGTTTAATTTTGATGTTAAATTCAAATATGTTTTGTCATGTATCACAGTTACCTTTGTTTGGGGTAGGCCCTTTAAAAAAACCACCTAGGTTTCTGGCCTACCCCGCATATCCTCTTATTGTTATATTATTTGATTATGTAACTTTTTTATACGTGCAAATAATAAATAAACAAATAATAAACATTTAACGTTATCAACTATAATAATAACAATGCCAACAAAACACGTACCCTGTAACTGTGGCCCTGGTTCCAGTCCATCCCGTCTACGTACGTAAATTCTGGTATTGACACCCAGCCGCCAGTATTACAGGTCACGTTCAACCCGATCCAATGTTGGAAGTTACCTCCAGACGTGTGGACCAGGCGTCTTAGAGCGTGGTCAAATTGTTCTGTTCTAGGCATGGCTAGAGTCGCGCCTTCCTCCACACAGGACAGTTGAGCGTCCCAAAAAGACTTGAGGCTGGAAGCGAGTTTTATGCAGGGCCACCCGACTCGTATGTAGCCATCCTGGCAACCACCATTTCGCATGTTCCAAGCAACTGCATAGCGATCACAAAATTAAGAATTAGTTGTCATAACATAGAAATGGGTCGATACAAGAAAATACCAAATGGCCAAAGGTTCTGTCCATTTTTTCCAAACATGATTGAAAATGAGCACCATTTTATAATGGATTGTACACTACACAATGATAAGCGCCTATTGCTGTTCACTTTTCTTTCCGCTTGTTCAATTGATTTCAATACGTTATAGATCCTATAGATAAATTCAACTACATTCTCATATGACAGATATGAGAGATAACAAAAATACAGCGTTCAAATAGGAAAATATATTAAAGAATGTTTCGATCTTAGAGAACACATGTTAGAGAATAGTTAACCATTATTGTTACATCATACATACATATGTATACTCTGTACGTCAGATGACGTTATCCATACATTGTAGAAGACCATACAAAATTCCCTGTACTTTTTCGTGTCAATAAAGAATCTGTATGAAATAAAGAATAGGAAACTATGAGACCACCCTCTGCAAAAAGGCAGTGCGAAGTTTCAGTTACAGGATAGATATGAAAAAAGAGACATTTCCCCAACACAAATCAAAACACACTCAGTACACACTTCAGGAAGCTGAGAACTGCTTCCCAAGTACGTATGGATTTGCTGTGGTTGTTGTTGTTACATGTTGATTTTCTGCTTTTATTTCCTGTCGCTGTTGCAAATATTTGCCTGCGGTCTAATTTCTGTTGTTTGTTCTCCATCGCCCAAAACGTATGTATGATGCTGATGATATCAACCCAGAAAAGAACAAGAAACAGTCATGCCTTCAAATATCAGAGTTATCAACCAAGAATTGAGGTATTAAAAAACTCGTATTATCGTAGACTGGAACTCGTTGACACCAAGCACAGTTGGGGTATCATCACTAGCAAGCTTTAAACATTTCCTGCAATCAAATGTGCAAAGATTGAGTGTAACAAGCCGTTCGGTGTGATATAGCCAGCTGCCGCCGCGCCGCGTGCCTGCGAAGCTGGTGTGTTATACCGGCTATACCGATACAGATACATGTATATAAACTGAATGTAGCGAAGGCCTACCCGGAAACACTTGGACTTCACACAGGCTCACAATCCGGCGGTAACCGGGAAGACGAACGCCCACAAGCTTTAAAGCTGTTAGTAAAATACTCAATCAAGACGGCCAACCATGAATACGATCAATGCCTTGTAGCTCTAACCTATTTTGTACACAATACAAAACACGTCAGGTGGTTAAATAACGACTTAGGAGCGATTTTGTCTGGCGCGACTGACCAAGAATTAGATTTCAGAGTCGATAAATGCTTAAAGACTGAGCAAAATCCATTTCAGAATAAATGTCTTCTCTAAGTTATAAACTGACGTGTTCAAATTAATATACAAGTATACAAAAAATCCATTGTGAGTAAAAAAAAATCTAATTTTACACACTATAGTCCCAGCAAATTAAAAAAAAATCTAACATGACTTGAATAGCGGGCAACACCCTTATTAATTGGGAAAAGAGGACAACTTGGTCAAGACGGTGAACGCACCATGTTACATGTGCTGATTTACATAGGAGAAATCAGACAATGTCCGTAGGAAAAGGGTACAGCATAGAAAAACGACAGCGACGATAACAAACAAATAAGGCACATGACGCGCTTTATTGTTGAAACTGAGATGCAAAAAGTTGACAAATCTCTAACTCTAAGCTACCTCCACCTTACAGCATTGCAGGGTGAAAAAATTACATTTCCATGCATTAATAAGTTACATGCTCAAACTGTAACCAAACGCTAAAGATCTGGTATATTTACAGATACTAAAACAAGAATACTACATGTTGTTGACTAACTTCTATAACGGACGGACAGTGACACTTGCGGAGAGTACAAATTAGTAAAGAATAAAAGAATAACACAGGAAACTGACTTCTCAAATGACCCGGTCCGTTCATCAAATACAAGCATTGCAACAATAACTTTCTTGCTACATAATGAAATATCTACACTGGTTTTACACCAACTTTTCGCCCGTCTGAGTGTGCACTTACTTGAAAGATTTTTTTTTAATTTTTCACACATGTAAGAGACCTTATGTGTGAGTCCGCATGTGCCTCTTTAGATTTGACAGTTGACTAAACTGCTTGCTGCACTCGGTACACCTGAACGGTTTCTCACCTGTGTGAGTCCGCATGTGTCTCTTCAGATCTGACAGTTTACTAAACGACCGGCTGCACTCCTCACACCTGTATGGTTTCTCACCAGTGTGAATCCGTATGTGTCTCTTTAGATCTGTCAGTGTACTACACTGCTTACCGCACTCCTCACACATGAATGTTTTCTCACCAGTGTGAATCTGCATATGCCGCTTCAGACTACCGAGCTCGCTGAACTGCCTACCACACTCTTCACACGTGTAGGGTTTCTCACCGGTGTGGGTTCTGATATGACACCTCAATTGATCCAGCGTAATGAAGCACCTGCTACATTCCTCGCATTGATACGGTTTCTCACCTGTGTGGGTCTGAATGTGCGTTTTCAGATTGACATGCTGACTGAAGCTTTTGTCACATCTCTCACACCTGTACGGTTTCTCGCCTGTGTGAATCCGCATGTGTCGCTTCAGACTACCGAGCTCGCTAAACTGTCTGCTGCACTCCTCACACGTGTAGGGTTTCTCACCGGTGTGGGTCCTGATATGAGACCTCAGGTGAACCAGCGTTCTAAAGCACCTGCTACATTCCTGACATTGATAAGGTTTCTCATCGGTGTGAGTCCGCATGTGTCTCTTCAGCTGACTCAGCTGACTGTAGTTTTCGTTACATTTCTCACATCGGTAAGGTTTCTCACCAGTGTGAGTCCGCATGTGCCTCTTTAGACTACTCAGCTCGCCGAACTGTCTGCTACATTCTAGACATCTGAACGTTTTCTGACAAGTGTGAGTTAGCATGTGTCTCTTCAGACTACTCCGGTAACGAAACTCCTTGCCACACTCGCCGCACTTGTGGGTACGCGGAGAATCCTTCTCTCCACGCCCACTCTCTCCCTCTTGTTTCGGGTGAGATTCAGCTTTGGTCGCCATGTTGGTCAAACTCGTAACCCTGCAGGAACAAGTATAACATGTCATACATTTAATGGAATTTGGTATCTGGTATATGTGCAGACTCTCACCTGCTGTATTGAAAAATTCATATAAAGATGTAACCGATCATTGCATATTCACAACACGGGATATCATACAAATGAGATATCACACGAATATACACCGCCGTAGTACCGTATAAAGTCACTCCACTAGATTACAACCCCAACATATACTTACCTAATATGTATGCACCACACCAGTTATATAATGTATGCACCTAACACCTTAGTAGGTCGGTTTAATGGGTTTAAAATGTAACCTATGGCAGTGCTCATAAATGATGCACAGGAAGACCAAATCATACTCGGTACTTACCAAGATGCACTGTAACAGACGTTCCAAAGTACTGCAAGGTGATTTCACAACGACACAGATCCTCACGGCTGCAGAGTCAGTACTGACAGAAACAGAGCAGTCAGGGACGCGTTTATATAGGGACTGAGTGGGTGGATAAAACCGGTCCGTTGGGATATTCTTGATTACAAAACAAAAGAAACCACAATAATGATTTGCATAGTGAAGAATCAGACAACATCAAAGGAAAGCACCGTGCTTATTTGCATACTAGAAAAATCAGACATCATTCGTAGTAAAAAGAGACCGCCATATTTCACATGATCTCACATGACTGATAATGTACGCCACTACTAATGATAGCGATTGAGAGACAATAACATATTACCTGAATTTATAATTGAGATTGAGAAAGTTGACAAATATCTAAATATTGCATTTTACCCACTAGTTCTTGTTCTAATCTATACTGTGTAATGTCCTAATGTTTCTATATCAAGGACATTTGCTCGTATCACGCGATTCACGACCGATTTGGAGTCTCTGGTAAACACAACGAGTGTAAGAGGTCAACAAAGGTCTTACCTGTCTTTCAAACTGTCCAGAGTTGATACAGAGCCGAAGTAAGGTGAAAATCGCCTCAGATTGGAGATAAATAAATGACACCACACGCACGGTGGCGGTTCAGCGTCAGCGTAGGTCAAACCAATCGAGGGCAAAGGTTAAAGGTGACAAACCCGATTACCCGGGTCCAGGACGCCTTGTCGAATATTGCATTTTTCTGGTATATCAGTTTAAACGATTGTCCATGCTACAGTTAAAAAAAATTATATAGTGAAATAGAGACGAAGAAAAATGAGGAAAAAGAAGATATTTGCAAAGATGCCGTAATGATGATGATGACTAGTTACGAGATATATGTAAACGTACCATGTTACGTTTGCTGATTTACTTATGAGAAATCAACAAAAGGGTAGAGCATGGAAAAATGAAAGCGATAATGACAAACAAATAAGGCACATAACGCGCTTTATTGTTAAAACTGACATGCAAAAAGTTGAAAAATCGCTACACTCTAAGCTACATCTAGCCCACAGAACTGCTGTCAAACAAACAAACAAACAAACAAACAAACAAATTACATTTTCAGTAGTTGACTAAGTTCTACAACAGATGGACAATGAAACATTGACGTTAAATAAACGGTGTCCTATTATGTAAATGTTGCTATCTAATCACTACACTATTGCATTTTGCACAGGACTTCTAGCTTTAATAAACAGGCTACGAAGCATCCATCAATCGTTATATGAAATCACCTCTATTGCGCTATAACTCCACAGTAGAGTCATGTAGAGAGTACACTACTACATGTAGATCAAACAGTCAGGACATTTAAAGCATCACCACCCAGTAACCGTTACAAAGACACTGGCAGTCTTTCGCGGGAGTGTTTTCAGTTGGCACTCTTACGAAAGCTTTTGTTGCCTTTTTAAGACATGTACGGTTTCTGCGCTCTGTGAGTTCGCACGTGTCTCTTTAAACTGCTGCTTGTGGTAAACTGCCTGCTGCACTCCTCACATTTGTACGGTTTCTCGCCAGTGTGAGTCCGCACGTGTCTCTTTACATCTGACAATGTACTAAACGACCGGCTGCACTCCTCACACCTGTACGGTTTTTCACCTGTGTGAGTCCGCATGTGTCTCTTCAGATTCCCCAGGTCACTGAACTGTTTGCTACACTCTTCACAACTGTACGGTTTCTCACCAGTGTGAGTTCTAATGTGCCTCTTTAGATCACCTAGTCCACGAAAACACTTTCCACATTCCTCACACTTGTACGGTTTCTCACCTGTATGAATCCGCACGTGTTTTTCAGACTACCCAGCTCACTAAACTGTTTGCTGCACTCCTCACACCGATACGGTTTCTCACCTGTATGAATCTGCAAGTGTCTCTTCATATTACCCAGCACACTGAAGCTTTTGTTACATTCCCCACATTGGTACGGTTTCTCACCAGTGTGAGTTCGAACGTGCCTCTTTAGAGCACCTAGCTCAAGAAAACACCAGCCACATTCCTCACACCTGTACGGTTGCTCACCTGTGTGAGTCGGCATGTGTCTCTTCAGATTACTCAGCAGACTAAAGCCTTTGTTACATTCGTCACACCGGTAAGCTTTCTCTCCTGTATGAGTTAGCAAGCGCCGCTTCAACTCATTTAGGTAGCGAAACTCCTTGCCACACTCGCCGCACTTGTGGGTACGCGGAGAATCCTGCTTTCCACCTCGACTCTCTTCAGGTGGGATTCAGCTCTGGTCGCCATGTTGGTCAAACTGCTGATCCTAAAGGAATAACGTACAATTCAATGTGTCAAATGAATGGAATTGACAATCGCGTATATTTGTCTGACAAATGAGTAAATTTTATTGCAACTGTTTACCACCGATGGGTTTTACTTGATTACGAAACTAAGGAAAGTATTTTGTGCCGACTTGCATAAGAGAAATCAGACAACATTGTTACATAAAGATACAATCAGTTGGACAATAACGATAAAGACAACAACATGCATATTATTTGTTTTATCTTATTGTTCAAACTGAGATGAAAGAGACGATTGTCTGCATACAATGGGGCTGTTGCGTGTCTGCAAACTGTTTGATCTTATTCAATGAAAGGTCCTGAAATGGCCATTAT
>NW_017804487.1:749832-757829 GCF_001625305.1 Branchiostoma belcheri
TTTCACCTCTATAGTCCCAGAGCAAATAAAAAATCTAAAATGACTTGAATAGCGGGCAACACCCTTATTAATTAGGAAAAGAGAACAACTTGGTCAATATTGTGAGCGCACGTACACTCACATGTTACGTGTGCTGATTTGCATAGGGAAAATCAGACAACGTCCTTAGTAAAAGGGTAGAGCATGGAAAAAATGAAAGCGATTATGACAAATAGATCAGGCACGTGCACATAAAGCGCATTATTGTCGAAAGTGAGACGCAAAAAGTCGGCAAATCTCTAACACTAATCTACCTCTACCTTACAGAATTGCAGTAAACAAATTACATTTTCATGCATTATAAGTAACATGCCCCAACTGTAACCAAACGCTAAATATCTAGTGTATTTACAGAAACTATAACAAGAAAACTACATGTAGTCGACTAAGTTCTATAACAGACGGACAGTGACACATTGACCGTAAATGAACGGTGTCCTGTCATGTAACTATTGTCTAAATACTACAGCATTACATTTTGCACATGACTTCTAGCTCTATCAACAGGCTACGAAGCATCCATCAATCGTTATATAAAATCACCTCTATTGCGCTATAACTCCACAGTAGAGTCATGTAGAGAGTACACTACTACATGTAGATCAAACAGTCAGGACATTTAAAGCATCGCCACTCAGTAACCGTTACAAATACACTGACAGTCTTTCGCCGGAGTGTTTTCAGTTGGCACTCTTACGAAAGCTTTTGTTGCCTTTTTAACACATGTACGGTTTCTGCGCTCTGTGAGTCTGCATGTGTCTGTTTAAACTTCTCCGTGCTGTGAACTGTCTGCTGCACTCCTCACATCTGTACGGTTTCTCACCTGTGTGACTCCGCATGTGTCTCTTTAGATTCCCCAGATCACTAAACTGTTTGCTACACTCTTCACAACTGTACGGTTTCTCACCAGTGTGAATTCTAATGTGCCTCTTTAGATCACCTAGTCCAAGAAAACACTTTCCACATTCCTCACACTTGTACGATTTCTCACCTGTATGAATCTGCACGTGTTTTTTTCAGATTACCCAGCTCACTAAACTGCTTGCTGCATTCCTCACATCTGTACGGTTTCTCGCCTGTGTGAGTCCGCACGTGTCTCTTTAGATCTGACAGTGTACTAAACGACCGACTGCACTTTTCACATCTGTACGGTTTTTCACCAGTGTGAGTACGCACATACTCCTTCAGATGCCACATCTCACTGAACTGCCTACTGCACTCCTCACACCTGTAGGGTTTCTCGTCCGTGTGGGTCCGCAAGTGTCTCTTCAGATTACCTGGGTCACTAAATTGCTTGCTGCACTCTTTACACCTGTACGGTTTCTCACCAGTGTGAGTTCGAATGTGCCTCTTTAGAGCACCTAGCTCAAGAAAACACCAGCCACATTCCTCACACCTGTACGGTTGCTCACCTGTGTGAGTCCGCATGTGTCTCTTCAGATTACCCAGCAGACTAAAGCCTTTGTTACATTCCTCACACCGGTAAGCTTTCTCTCCTGTATGAGTTAGCAAGTGTCGCTTCAACTCACTCAGGTAGCGAAACTCCTTGCCACACTCGCCGCACTTGTGGGTACGCGGAGAATCCTGCTTTCCACCTCCACTCTCTTGTTTCAGGTGAGATTCAGCTCTGGTCGCCATGTTGGTCAAACTGCTGATCCTAAAGGAATAACGTACAATTCAATGTGTCAAATGAATGGAGTTGACAATCGCGTATATTGTATGCACATTGACAAATGCGCATATTTTATTGCAACTGTTTTGGTTAATCAACACAAGTTGCGAACGCTTTGCATGATGGCAGAGTAATATTGTAACAAGGAAGTAAAAATGTGGACGACGTAAATGGAGTTCTCTGCGATATGGGACTTACAAAAAGTTACCGGGTCTGGTTCTATGCGTATACGTCTTGCTAATAATCAAAGTAAAAATTTGGCCATTTTAGCCTGGGCAGGTATGAAAAGTAAGTCGGAAATGTAGACACGAAAAATGTTTTTCGCCGTAAGGTTTACAATGCAACCTACAACACGGTGTTACACGGCCGTAGTCACAACAAAAAGAAAAAACCGGAAAACAAAATCATAGTCAGTACTCACCAAGATGCAAAGATTCTCCAAAGTTTTCCCGACGACACAGATCTTCACGGCTGCAGAGTTAGTACTGACAGAAACAGAGCAGTCAGGGACGCGTTTATATAGGGACTGAGTGGGTGGATAAAACCGGTCCGGTAGGTTTTAATTGATTATGAAACAAAGAAAACCTTCATGAAATTTGCATAGGAAAGAATCAGACAACATCGTTCTTAGAAAAAAGAGACCGAGTTGGAGATTAACAATAAAGTTGGTGATCAATAAAAACAACAACATATTACGTGTCTGAATTCATTGTTCATGTTGTATGCGTTGATTTGCATAGGGGCAAATTAGACAACATCCATAGGAAAAATGGCAACAAAGAAGACAACACATTACGTGTTTTGATTTATTGACAAAAATGAGATGCAGAAAGTTGGCAAATCTCTGTCAGCTACATGTGTTTACAGAACACTTGGAAAACAAACAATATTAACCAACAATCTAGTTTAAAACTTGTATGCTGCTAACTAATTCTATTTTTTATTCTACAGTATTCCGTGGTTAGTTAAAAAACAAACTGGTTAAGAGACGGACCATGGGCCTTGATGCCAAATGAACGGTCCCTTAGCTAGTAACTCTGTCACTACAGTCTAAACAGTCCACATTCGCATTCTACACACAACTTCTGGTTCTAATCAACGGGCGGGGAGCATGCATTGGTGATTTTACAGTTTAGTCATGTAGAAAGTACATTACTGAAAGAGCTCAGGTCACATTGCTAAAAGTGATCTACAAACCTCACTACTGACTCCAATCATACCACACAATAGCACCTAAAACCAGAGACAACTAATGGACAGACGTCTCCACATTGTGAGTCCGCACGTGTTTCTTTAAACTGCTCAGTCTGGTGAACTGCCTGCTGCATTCCTCACATCTGTACGGTTTCTCACCAGTGTGAGTCCGTAGGTGTCTCTTTAGATCTGACAGATTACTAAACGACCGGCTGCACTCCTCACACCTGTATGGTTTCTCACCCGTGTGAGTTCGCATGTGTGTCTTTAGCTTTGACAACTCACTAAACTGTTTGCTGCACTCCTCACATCTGTACGGTTTCTCACCAGTGTGAGTCCTCATGTGTTTCTTTAGACTACACAGCCTGCTAAACTGCTTACTACACTCCTCACATCTGTAAGGTTTTTCCCCAGTGTGAGTCCGTATGTGTGTCTTTAGATCTGACAGTCTGCTAAACGACCGGCTACACTCCTCACACCTGTACGGTTTCTCCCCAGTGTGCGTTCTCGTGTGCTCATTTAGAGTACCCAGCCTGCTGAACTGTCTGCTACACTCTTCACACTTATGCGGTTTCTCACCAGTGTGAGTCCACATGTGTGTCTTTAGATCTGACAGTCTGCTAAACGACCGGCTGCACTCCTCACACCTGTACGGTTTCTCACCAGTGTGAGTCCGCATGTGTCTCTTCATACTATCGAGCTCGCTGAACTGTCTGCTGCACTCCTCACACGTGTAGGGTTTCTCACCGGTGTGTGTCCTGATATGCCTCCTCAGATGAACCAGCGTACTGAAGCACGTGCTACATTCCTCACATTGATACGGTTTCTCACCCGTGTGAGTCCGCATGTGAGCCGTCAGATTACTATAACGACTGAAGCTTTTGTCACATTCCTCACATCGGTACGGTTTCTCACCAGTGTGAATCCACATGTGTCTCTTCAGACTTCCCAGCAGACTAAAGCATTTGTTACATTCCTCACACCGGTAAGGTTTCTCACCGGTGTGAGTCCGCATGTGGCGCATCAGTTTACTCCGTTTAGGAAACTCCTTGCCACACTCGCCGCACTTGTGGGTACCGGAAGAATCCTCCTGTCTGCTCTCTCCGTCCTCTATTTTTAGACGGAATTCAGCTGTCTCCATGTTGGTCAAACCTAAAGGAATTAGGTACAATTGTACATTAGATATTTTCCATGAAGAACATTAACGTATAGATGTTTGTGCAAAAATCCTGCAAAAATTGTGATCCTAATTAGACCAGTTTAGCAAACTCAGGTATGGAAAGTAGATCTAAAATGTACACATAGGCAGATCTACAATCTAACCTACTAAAAAGTGCAACATGGCAGTACTCATAGTTAAATACTAGTAAGATAATACAGGAAAACAAAATCATAGCACTTACCAAGATTCTCAGACGCTCCAAAGTACAGCACGATGTTTTGACGACGACACAGATCCTCACGGCTGCAGAGTCAGTACTGACAGAAACAGAGCAGTCAGGGACGCGTTTATATAGGGACTGACTGGGTGGATAAAACCGGTCCGGTGGGTTTAACTTGATTACGGAACAAAGGACAGCACCATGCTGATTTGCATAGGGAAGAATCAGACAACATCGTTCGTAGTAAAAAGAGACCAAGTTGGAGATTAACAATAAAGTTGGTGATCAATAAAATCAATCAACAACATATCATATGTCTGAGTTCCCGTTTGCTACTTCCTGGTTACTCCAACATGGGCCTTACAGCAAGGGAAAAAGAAGACGTTATTCCAGGTATCGTTGATACCAGGATAAAGGCCATTATTGAGGATTCTATTGTTAACGCCTTCCAACATGGGGGGGTACTGGCCGCCATAGTGCCCTCCATTGTGTCCGCTGTACGCGAAGCTGTTGTCGACTCCATTCAAGCTGAGCTGGCGAAACACTACGAGGAGGCACACCAGCAACGGGAAGAGCTTGAGGACCTGAAAATGAAGTATACCAACCTCAAGTCTGAATTCAACACGCTCCAGACCAAAGTAAACAACCTTGAGCAGTACTCCAGGAGGAATTGCGTAATCATTTCTGGAATACCTGAAACACCTGGTGAGCGGAGCACGGATAACCCAGTTTTGTCTGTTGCGAATGATACGCTCAAATGTGATCCTCCATTTAACATCAACGACATTGACCGATCCCACCGCCTGGGGAAACCCAGAGGAGATGGAAAGCCTCGTCCGATCATCGTCAAATTTTGCTCGTATAGGTCTAAGGCAGCTCTCATGCGGGCCAAGACCAGCGGCAGGGCCGCCTTGAAGGAGAACGGAATCTTTGTAAACGAAAACTTGACGAAAGCCAACATGGATCTGTTGAAGGACGCCCGGTCTCTCGTGAAGATGAAACTACTCAACCAAGCCTGGTCATATGATGGAAAAATATTCGTCAAGACTCCTCAAGACGAAAGGCGGGTATTGTACACAGCGATCGACTTGGACGCTTATCGGGTCCCCGAGTAATGACTTTGATTGACACAGCACCGCAGGACTTTCCAGCGCTCTCTAGCTAAGTTTCCTTTTGATGGCCTCTGTTTTAGAGGCCCTTGACTTGATTATGTTCTTATGTTTTTGCTGTGTTAGAAGTAGGATTATGTATTTCTTTGTGTGTCTTACCTATGAGTTTTGTAGCTGGTGTCCTTGTTATTATCTAAGTCCTCTCGTTTTGGTGGCATTGCAAGTAATCCAATTTGATTATGGGTAGTTTACAGAGATGTTTGTCCATATGCCACTCAAACGTGAGGAGCCTGTCTGCTAACGATTATATTAAACTTCACGAGCTTGAGACAATCGCCCTTGAAGAGAAATATGATATTATTGCTTTGTCTGAAACATGGTGCGATTTTACCATTCCCGACTCGGACATTTCTCTCGCTTCATACCAAGCCCCGATGAGACGTGATCGAAATCGGCATGGTGGTGGAGTCGCACTATATGTATTGAACTCTGTACCTTCGAAAAGAAGGAATGATTTAGAATGCAACTCGTTTGAAACAATTTGGTGCGAGGTAGAGGCCAACAATTGGCATGTGTTTATATGTGCTTGTTATAGGCCACCTGGTCAGAGTGCGGAAGAACGCAATGCATTTATAGAACACCTGCAGCAATCCGCAGACATTATCATGACCAGTCGCCCCACTGATAAAACAGCTGTAATCATTGTTGGTGACTTGAACAGTGCATCTGATAACGCCTCTGTCGAAATTGATAGGTTTGTGGCCGATAACAATTTTGTCCAACTCATAAGTGAACCCACCCGCATTACTGATCGGACATCATCCATGGTTGATCTGCTTATAACTGACTCTCCATGTCTTTTTACTGAGTGTGGTACGAGCCCCCCTTTGTCAAATTGTGACCACTCCCTTATTTATGGAAAAATGTCCCTCAAGATCCCTCATGTTAAAGCATTTAAACGCACTGTCTACGACTTTGGAAAGGCTGATTACGAGGGACTAAACACTAAACTCCTTGCTACGGACTGGAATGCCATATTATCAGCGAATAGTCTTGATATAAACGACACAACTGTAGCAATTTATGGCAACTCTTTCTAGTGCTATTAAACTGTTTGTTCCCTGTAAAGAAATCACTGTCCGCCCGAGTGATCAACCCTGGATGACCTGTGAAATTAGACACATGCTGAGGAAAAAGAAGCGAATCTATCGGAAGTACAAAAGGACGAAAAGTCCAACTCTGTTTACTACATTTAAACACATCCGCAATTCCTGCACAAATTTGATCAGGAAAGCCAAGTTAAACTATCGACTCAGCCGGTGTCTCGATCTCGCAAACCCGACTACGAATCCTAAGAAGTGGTGGTCAGTCTCCAAAGAAATTTTTCTCGGCAAAATTGATCATACAATACCATCTTTGATTGACAATGGATGTATTATATCCGACGATAAGGCCAAAGCTGATACTTTCAATCAGTACTTTGCGTCACAAACATACCTAAACACAATGGGTGCCTCTCTTCCCCAATTTGTACCCAGGACTGAGTGTACTCTTGATTGTATTACTTGTTCTCCAGCCGAAGTGTATCAAGTCCTGTGTAACCTTGACATAAGTAAGGCCACAGGGCCTGACGGTATAGGTAATAGACTGCTTAAACACATTGCCCCATCCTTGGCTGAACCATTGTCCAACTTGTTTAACTTATCAGTTCAAGGTGGTTGTTTTCCAACAATTTGGAAGCGTTCTCACGTAGTTCCAATTCACAAGAAAGGCGACAAACAAGACAAGATAAATTACAGGCCTATTTCTCTTCTATGTTGTATATCGAAAGTCTTTGAAAGAATTGTTTACATGCCACTGTCTTCTTACCTGCTGGAAAACAAACTGCTTACTGATCGGAACTCTGGGTTTTCCCCTGGGGACTCCACAATAAATTCATTGACATATCTAACTCACAATGTGCATCTTGCACTTGACAAAGGACTTGATACACGCGCTGTCTTCCTAGATATATCCAAAGCGTTTGATAAAGTCTGGCACGCGGGGTTAATTTTCAAATTAGAGCAACTAGGAATAACCGGATCTCTTCTAGCTTGGATCTCTTCTTACTTAAACGACCGACAACAGTGTGTCGTGATTAACGGCACCTGTTCTGATTGGGCGCCTGTTGATGCGGGCGTGCCACAGGGCTCGCTCTTAGGCCCGTTGCTTTTTCTCGTTTTTATTAACGATTTAGTGGATGACTTGGTAACAGACGGCCGTCTATTCGCCGACGATACTTCACTGACCGAAGTTGTTAGAGATCCTGTTATTTCAGCTGATAGACTAAATCATGACCTCAAAATAGTGGAAAACTGGGCAGACCAATGGCTGGTGACCTTTAACCCACTCAAAACTGAACTTATTACATTTTCATCCAAACGTATAAAAATTGCCCACCCACCATTGTATTTTAAAGGAGTTCAGTTAATG
The DNA here is from genome assembly GCF_001625305.1 of Branchiostoma belcheri. Taxonomy (NCBI): domain Eukaryota; kingdom Metazoa; phylum Chordata; class Leptocardii; order Amphioxiformes; family Branchiostomatidae; genus Branchiostoma; species Branchiostoma belcheri. Next base: position 757,701 of record NW_017804487.1, read on the forward strand.
GAAGTCCCTTCCCACAAACACCTCGGCCTACATCTTACCCCTAATCTATCATGGTCATTACATGTTTCAATTATAACTGCTACCGCGATGAAACGGATTACCTTTAAAAAGAATAGTATCCTTTGTTCC